>NC_134489.1:50736564-51036564 GCF_040206685.1 Ascaphus truei | reverse complement strand
ATCTACCAGAGACTCTCACAGCCATCACCAGGCTAAGTTCATTCAAAACTAAAGCTGTCTCACATTTTAATCTGGTCTGTAACTGTTACATATGCCTATAATATATATTATCTTTAACTGTTCATGCAATGTCTTGTATATAATGTATACTCTGTTCACTTATGTAACTATGTATTGTAACCATGTCTTATTTGTCATCTTAACTCTATGCTCAGGACATACTTGAAAATGAGAGGTAACTCTCAATGTATTATTTTCTGGTAAGACATTTTATAAATAAAATAAAAAATAAGTTTAACATCGCCAGACAGGGCTCCATGGTCAGTAATGCCTGGGGTGGTGGAAGGCCGGTGGGTAGGGCTCAAATAAACACGAGTTCTTGTGGACCATTCTCGCTAAGCGGGCCGACTCGGTGGTGCCCGGCTTGAGGGGGTGTTGCGGGCCATGGTTGGAGTACCATTGGCCTTTACCCAGTGAGAGAGAACTGTGGTAGGGGTTACCAATTATCAAGTCAAACTATGTTTTAATAAAATCTGCAGCCTTGTACCTCCAGAACTTGTTTGTGTTTATTGTTTATGTTATGGTATTGCAGGTATGGATCACTGAGAGTGGAGGGGGGAGGGGGAGCTTCCTCACACTCTCCAAGGTCAAGAGATTGAACATGAAAATAAGTCAAAACACCACAAGCATAAAGATATAGGAGAAAAGGAAAGGAGGGAATATCTAATCTCAGTATACAGAATACTGTACATCACTGCTTCAGTTTAACTTGTAATGTGGGTTCTGCTTTAACATTATCAGTACTTTTTCTGGTATTCTCAGGAGGACGTACACTTAGAAGTACAAGGTGGTAAATATATTTTAAGGCTGGTACTTTATGTTTATTTTCTATCAAGCAAATATGTTCTTTGCTTCCCACTCAAATTCCATCATGCTATGTTACATTCTTTGCTGTCTATACTTTACACACTATAATAAATAGAGGGACACATTTTTAAGATTCAACAGACAATATGGGGCATTTGCGATAAGGGTTATTGGAACTCGATCAACGTTAACAGACTCAAGGTCAATGGCAGTTAAAAGCCAAATTGACCACCGATAACTCTTATAGAAGCTTCATGTATCTGGGTGTATTCTCCCAATGTCTTAGTGTGCTTTCTGATAATATTAGCTGCCCAACATGAAATGAATATAAAACTTAAGTGAATCCTCTTTGCAAGGAACATGAAAGATTTTGAGGGTTATGTACAAACATTAAAAACGAGTGCAAATGTAAAAATGCAAGTTTTGATGACGTTTTCCTCCCCTTTGTTTAGTTCCCGATTAGCGCTCCTGTGTAGTGTTGATCTTGAATGCCACTTTGAAATTGAGCAAAAGGCCATGACGTACAGTGTACGTCATAAGGGCACTGACGTGGTTAATTAAGAAGCAGCTAAAAAATTTAAAAGCTTATAGGGGTCTTGGCCTGAATAAAGGCCTATGTAGATATGCATCACCCTTAAAGTAAGTGTTTTATTTAAGTCTTGTGAAAAACAAATGTTTTGCTTTTCTCAGAGAACACTGAATTCAAGCATGTCAGATATTAATATTGGTAAACCCCGTTATAGCGCGGTCCTCGGGGGCCACCCGATCCGACCGCGCTACAAACGGGGTCGCGCTAATTAAATTAAATAAATTAATTCATTAAACAAATTTTAAAATGGCCGCCGCGCCCGGGGTTCCATGTCTACAGAGGGGGGAGAGCTGGGATCGCATCATCGCACTGTGCTGCACTGTGCTACTCCTCCCTCCTCCCTCCTCCTCCCTCCTCCTCCCTCCTCCTCCCTCCTCCCCCCTCCTCCTCCCTCCTCCTCCCTCCTCCCCCCTCCCCAGCAGTCAGAGAGCTGCAGGCAGTGCTTGGAGAGTGCGAGGCTCAGGGCTGCAGCCTCCTCTCCATGGCAATTTTACTCACATGTCCACTGATCACCCGCACATCAGCTTCTCCTGCTCTCACTCGCAAACTTTTCAGGGACGCCGGGGGAGCCTGCCCTGTCTAGGAAGAGAGCTGTGTGTTATTGTGTCTGTGTGTCTGTGTTCCTGATAGCTTCTCCTGCTCTACACCACAGACATCCTATCCTGTGGGGGGGGGGGGGGGGGGGGGGGTTAGGGGGAGAGGGAGAGAGTGTGTGTGTGTGTGTGTGTGCTGTGCAGTGTCCTATGAGTGTGTGTCCTGTGCAGTGTCCTGTGAGTGTGTGTGCTGTGCAGTGTCCTGTGAGTGTGTGTGCTGTGCAGTGTCCTGTGAGTGTGTGTGCTGTGCAGTGTCCTGTGAGTGTGTGTGCTGTGCAGTGTCCTGTGAGTGTGTGTGCTGTGCAGTGTCCTGTGAGTGTGTGTGCTGTGCAGTGTCCTGTGAGTGTGTGTGCTGTGCAGTGTCCTGTGAGTGTGTGTGTGCTGTGCAGTGTCCTGTGAGTGTGTGTGCTGTGCAGTGTCCTGTGAGTGTGTGTGCTGTGCAGTGTCCTGTGAGTGTGTGTGCAGTGTGCAGTGTCCTGTGAATGTGTGTGCAGTGTCCTGTGAGTGTGTGTGCAGTGTGCAGTGTCCTGTGAGTGTGTGTTCAGTGTGCAGTGTCCTGTGAGTGTGTGCAGTGTGCAGTGTCCTGTGAGTGTGTGCAGTGTCCTGTGAGTGTGTGCAGTGTGTGTGTGCAGTCAGTGTGTGCAGTGTCCTGTGAGTGTGTGCATTGGTGCAGTGATAGTGTGTGCAGTGAGAGTGTGTGCAGTGAGAGTGTGTGCAGTGAGAGTGTGTGCAGTGAGAGTGTGTGCAGTGAGTGTGTGTGCAGTGAGTGTGTGTGCAGTGAGTGTGTGTGCAGTGAGAATGTGTGCAGTGTGCAGTGTGCAGTGTGCAAAAAAAATGTAAAAAAACCATTTAAATTAAAAAAAAAAAATTTTGTTTTTTTTTTAAACGGGAGCCACATGAAAACCGTGTTATAACGATTCGCGTTATAACGGGTCGCGCTATAACGGGGTTTACCTGTATTTATATGTTTAACGATGGCCTGCTGTGAGAGTTAGAAGCTGAAATCTTCCTAAGCAATGGGAAGATGACGCCACTGCATTTCGAATAAGGACCTCAATATCAACATGGAGCAAATGTTTACATATATGCTGTGCCAGTTTCTGCTCACACCTGGGCGACATGTCACAGGCTTATTAATCAAGTCTCTGACATCTGTTGCCGATTGCTAGCTAAGAAAGATTTTAACGCCATTGTAGTCAGATAAATATTTTTACGCACTGGGAAGCAAAGTTTAATAATTTGTGTTATAATGCAGGGGTGAGCAAACTTTTTATGCCGAGCCCCCCTTTTCATCCATGAAATTTCTCGGGCCCCCCCTGCTTGATGTAATCAAAATCACATGAAAAAAAAAAAAACCTTTATTAAACGGTTTACAATGTAAATACAAATATGTCTAAATACTTACATATTTCAACAGCTCGCGCTTGCAAAATTAGGCTGCATCCACATTGCCGCTGAGAGCGGTGACATCACCAACTCTCCAAGCATGAGCACAGGGTGTCCTGCATAATTTTGCAAGCACAAGCAGGGAAGTGTTTTCACTTTTTTTTAAAAATTATTTCTGTACATTCATACTGTAGTATGATTGACATAGTGGCCGCCTACCCTTTCACTTGCAGTGGATTGCAATGAAGCAGCATGCCAGCGGAGGAGAGCAGGAATACAGTGCTATTGCAGGGCAGACAGACACAACACACACTCAATCACAACACCCACACAGCACCCACACACAGTCAATCATAACACACACACAGTCAATCACAACCAACAAACACACAACACACACAATCAACACAGACACACCACCCACTCAATCACAACCAACACACACACACTCAATCACAACACAGACACTCAATCACAACACACACACACACACACAGCAAAACCAACAGACACAACACACACAATCACAGACACAACACATACTCAATCAATCACAACACCCACACACAGCACACACTCACTCAATCAATCACAACAAACACAGACAACACACACTCAATCACAACCAACATAACACACACACAATCACAACCAGCACACACAACACACACTTTCACCTGGGGGGGGGGGGGGGGGGGCAGGAGGGAAGTACTAAGCCTGCTCCTGCTCTGATCCCCCTGTGTGCTGCTGAAAACTGGGGTGGGTAACAGACAGATAGAGAAGGAGGGGATATCTGTGTGCAGGGAAGGGCCTGCCCCCCCCCCCCTGCAGCAAGCCACAGAGAAGCAGCAACACGGAGAAGCCCCGCCCCCGCAGCAAGCCACAGAGAAGCAGCAACACGGAGAAGCCCCGCCCCCGCAGCAAGCCACAGAGAAGCAGCAACATGGAGAAGCCCCGCCCCCGCAGCAAGCCACAGAGAAGCAGCAACATGGAGCTGCTTCTTGGGCGCCCGTGCACAGCTCTGCCCGCCCCCAGGTTTCCCCGCACACATTTTGATGCACAGCTTGATGCACCTGAGAGTGTACACCTGCTCTCTATCCGGGACTGTAATACCATCTGATGTGGGGAGATTTCCTTGATGAAATGAGTACTCCAGGATGGATTAACTGCACCACCTGTGGGAGAAGCCACCATCTTCTAAGAGCCGAGACGGGGTCCTGATACCATCAAGGCCACTTATCAGAGTTATCTGTTCCTGCTTGCAGCTTCGGATTCTGTTGACTGGTAACTTGTGTGTTTAATGCTCCTGTTTCTAGTTTTTAATGTACGCAGAATACTTACCCCCTTTTTTTATTGTAATTACATTTGATATAATTCACTATTTGCGTTTTTGCGCTGTTTTTTGATTCTGATTCCCCGCACACAGCCTGCGCCCCCCCTAAATAATCTTGCGCCCCCCAGTTTGCACACCGCTGTTATTTATGAATGCCTCCTTAACGCGTCTAAATCACAAGCTAACATGGTGCAATAATGGGTTCAAAGTACCTTGATACATTGATAATTGAATACATATGTAACAGATGTTACCACTCCCATTAACACAATGCTGGCACATTATTTAACAGTTGTGCTATTGCAAACAATGGTTAAGGAAATAACATGCATTATTTAACACATTATTTTGTGTGTTATTGTTGCATTAACAGGGGTAATAACGTTTGCTACATCTGTATGCAAGATGAAAATTCCTCTTTTTGCATCAACTTTGCTCAGTGATAGCCTTTATACACATACCTTTTATCATATTCATATTTTAATATGCAGTCCTGATTAACAACATATGGTGATATTGCAATAAAGTAATAGCAGTCATCTGTGTAACACGATATGTATCATTTTAAACAGTTGTGAGATTGGTTAATAACTTTTAAAACGTAGACCTAATTGTAAAAGGCATAATAGCAAGCATTACAAAATATGCAATATGGTCTTCATTTGTTAACGACTAGCTAGAGGTTCATACCTAACATGTTGAAGATGCCACCATTACAAAATTACATTGATCCCTAATCAGCTATAAATTTGTTTTCAGGAAATTGTAATGATAGCCATTTGTAAGGATCCGTTCACAAATTAAGTTTGCATAAATGTTTCTGAGAAATTACAAACTAGAAAAGGATTATGCAATAAAGTATATGGTGAGGATCAAAAAATTCAAGGATCTTGCAAGAGATGACAGGGTAGAAAGGATTATGCTTCGGATGTACAATCAATGATAATAAACAGTATTGAAATTAATATGGAAATATATTAAACATAAACCTTGAGATCTATTGTTGGATTCATGCTATCATTCAATTGCAACATAAGCTTTGTAGAGATGCTCATTAAAAACATATTTTGCCTAACTAAAGAAAGGTTGTCATACTGCCTATCTAGAAAAGGTTAATTGATAAGTCAGTAAACACAGGAAATGTCACATTCACAGCACAAGCCAGGAGATAACGCAATGGAAAGAAAAATTAGAAGTGACAAGTTATTCATTAACCAAAAGAGGTAATGTTTTATATATATATCTATATATATATATATATCTCCAATAGATGACTACTGTTTCACTGTGAAATATGTAACTGTATTGTTTCTTTTTTTTTTTTAACGTATGTTTTTTTGTTTTTTTTAACGTATGTTTTGTTTCTATAGTGTTGATTTAAATGTGTCTGATTTTTAAAGCAACAAGACTATTACATTTATTTAAAACATTAGCATAAAAAAATACTTTATTACATTTTGATTTGATTGGATGAACAGGCTTACGGGTTTGGTTTCACACATTATTATTCTACTTAGTCATCCAAAACGGTTTTTGTTTTGTACAAATGGGCATTTTTTTTTTTTTTACTAATTACATTATGTGTAAAATATTGTAGCATGTGCTGATTGTCTCTATTATTCCTGCTTAGTTTATGTTCCTTAACACCCTCTGAAGAAAGCAGTGGCAAAAAATACCGGCTAAATGTCTGAGACGTGAATGTGCTTACAAGTGGTATTTTTATTTGCTGTAGGCTAAATAGAAATTCCAAGGGACTGAAAATATTTTTTTTTTATGGTATCCCTGAGGTTCCTTCACCTATTACATCATATAGGATACTTAGAAATGCAGCATCAGCATAAACATTTTCACACAGTTTGATATGATGCGTGAATAGGGGCTAAATGTTTCGTTTCACTATTAATTTAAAAAAAAAATTCACAAAGTTGAAATCATTATTCTAATTACACACTTCTTTTCAGACCAGTCCTGCTTGAACTGACTTTAAACTATGTATTGTGTCCCCCAAAAAGTTACTACTGTACCTACTACTGAAATACTTAATTCCATTGTAACATGGCTACGGGAATCCTTAACATTCCTTTGTGAAATGCTCTAATATTTGTCTATTGAGAGCGAATGGTATTTTTTGGAGGTACGAGGGGTTCTTTAAATTGACCACCAATCCACAATTCCTAAGAAGGGCTTTATGACCCTGAGCACTACACTATTGGAATCCCTGCTGTAACATTGTATTCTTAGATACAGTAGGTAACACAACAAGGGAAATCTGCCAGGTGTGTAACAGCACCAAAATGACCTTTCATAGGGATGATATAATGTGCAAGTACTGTACATGGAGGACAAATGAAGAGAAAGGCCATAGAAGTAATAAAGACGTAAGATTGATAATTGTAAGTGAATTCATTCCCTTCATACACGTGTAATCCTCTTTCCCCGTGACTTAGGGAACTACGCATGCTGAATACCTGTTTGGCGTAAAGGATGCCTAATCCTCCGCCACTGGGAGCCTGGGGTGATTGTGTTCTATCAGTATACAGCTCCTCCACCTGAGAGGGATCCTAGCACTGCATGATAACCCCTCTTCAGGACCAATGCAGTAATGAATAAAGATACACACACACTGGTTTGACTACTTATCTTTACTAACACATATAACTATAACAAAATAACAATACAGTCCCACATACAGTACCCACACCATATTTCACCCCGGTGAGATCCCCCAAAATACAGAGGTGACCTAGGCACTTAACCACCCGGTGTCCACAGAGCCAAGCTCACCCAAAGTATGTGGGTAGCGCTACCCCTGTGTGTGTGGCTGTTGGTGCACGTGGGTACCTTCCTTGGGCCGTACAGGCCAGGATATAGGGAGATGATGGAACCGCAGAATCTCACAGTGATCCCACGACATGGTCTACCGGTTCCATTCTCTCTGGCTCTACATCCACATCTTGAGGGAGCTCCGGTTGGAGGGTGTCATTAAATGTCTATATTCTGCCTGTGGTCTGGACAACGATCGCAGGCCACACACACCACGTTGCGTCCATCTGACGGTGATACTCAATACCACTATCAGCATTAGTGTAGTGACTACGGGGAAGCATCCCTATCTGGGGGGCTTCCCTACAGCAACCACAATCTGAAAGAGACTTAGGGCCTATCTTGGGCCTAGGGGGGAATCTGGCCTAATCCGGGAGCCAGAAACTACCTTCTCCCTTGGTGTCCCTGTATATATATGTATATGTATATGTATATGTATATATATATATATATATATATATATATATATATATATATATATATATATATATATATATTGTATGTATATATATATAGTGTATGTATATATATATGAATTTACCAGATGTAAGTCCGGAAAACAGAGGCAGCACACAGCCAGGGAAGTCCAAAACCACTGTATTTCTCATGAATACAGTGTTTTTGGACTTCCCTGGCTGTGTGCTGTCTCTGTTTTCCGGACTTACATATGGTAAATTCATTTGTTCATGTGTGCATATGGGATAAGCATCAGTGGATCATCAGTTTACAGTGTGCCAACTGCCCTAGCTTTATATATAACTTGTATTATGAATACAGGGCACCGCAACTGATGTTTCGGTCCACGTTGAGGGACCTTCATCAGGGTTGTGCGGCGGACCGTGACAGATATTTATACCCTCACCATAGTGTATCCCGTCACCAAAGGAGCCAATTAAAAATCGCAAAACCCCCGCGAAAACAACCAGCTGTAGTTGAGTAAGAGAGCACCAATGGACATCCAGATAGAGGTCACGTGTACCGCTGTATCTTTGCAGACTGGACCTCCATCTTGGATCAGGGCTAGTCTATGAATCACGTCTATTTGTCCGTCAGCATTGCAGCGTCTCCAGGTTGTCATGGACACCATGTACCGGCGTCTGTGATGAACTGCGCATGCGTCCCATCCGGCATCCCTTGGTGTCATGTTGTCCAAGTAGCAGCATACAAAGCGGAGGCTGCGCATGCGCATAGCAACAATAATAAAAACAAAACAAACAGCACAAATGGAGTGACACGGGAGACAACCCAAAATAAAGGGATGAGTGATAAATGAAAAGGTGGAAGTGCCTGGGGTATGGGAATAGGTAACCATATGAGAAGAACATGCGAAAATGGCAATAACGGGGACTAAAATAGATAATCAATCATGTAAACGATTTACAGAAAGAAACCAAGTTTGAGGTCTTCATTTAGTCCAAGTGGTGCCATTGTTTTTAATTCAAAAATGAGTCTTGCTTCTTGCTGCAAAATGAGCTTATTCCTATCACCTCCAAAGGATGGACCCTGTACTTATAAGACCGACATGCACCTCATCGTAGCTAAACAGTGTCTGTGCTGTTTGAAGTGCCTGGGCACAGGAAGATATTTAAGATCTGCATCCTCAGCAGTACTTTGCAAGGCTTTTCTGATGGTTGAATGATGAATGGCTATTCACTCCTTTACCGTTCTTGTGGTCTTTCCAATGTGGTATAGTCCACAAGGGCATTTTATCAGATACACTACAAATTTGGACTCACAGTTAAGGAAATGCTTTATTTTCATCAGAATGTCGATGTGAGGATGAGAAAACATAGTTCGAATTTGCATAAATTCACAGTTGGTGCACCCATGGGACCGATATGAACCAGACTTTCTGGCTAGCCACGTTTTAGAGGGTGCATATTTGCTAACAGGATCTGAATGAGTAAGCAAATCCCCCAGACTGTGTCCGCGCCGGTAGCAGAACATTGGTGGTTCTTGGAAGAACTTCCCAATCTTATTGTCATTGGACAATATATGCCAGTTCTTTTGTATACTCCTTTTGATAAAACTTGAGGCCATGCTGAATGTACTAACAATGTTAAAACGATTTAACTCAGAGTCTCTCACAGGGGCTGTTGGAAGCATAGATCTATCCGTTCGTCTCACTTTGGAGAGAGCATCCTCAATGTCCTTTGAGCAATATCCCCTTTCATAGAACCATTTAGTCATATACAGGAGAGCACTTTCAGTTTGTTTCGGATCACTGGTTATTCTCTTTACCCACAGAAGTTGTGAGTAAGGAAGTCCCCTTTTTAATGGTATAGGGTGATGATTAGATGCATACAGCAGTGTGTTTTTGTCTGTTGGCTTTTGAAAAAGCCTGGTGGCTAATGTACCATTAGACTTATAAACCACTGTATCAAGGAACGTGATCTCCTTTGTGCTGTAGCTCACAGTAAACTGGATTGTAGAGGGAATGTTATTAAGGTAGTTGACAAATTCAAGTAAATCTGCTTCTAGGCCGCTACAGATGATGAACACTTCATCGATATAGCGTGTATATTTCTAAATGCATTGTGCATGTGGGGCATCGTGGAGTATGTGTGTCTGTTCGTATACATCCATGAACAGATTGGCATAGGAGGGTGCAATATTTGAGCCCATAGCTGTCCCCATAAGCTGCAAGTAATCATTTCTTTCAAATTTGATTTTTTTTTTTAAATGTAAGATCACTTCCATGAGCAATAATAAAAACTCAAGTGGGTGGCCAGTATGTGGCTGAAACTCACCAAACTTAGTCTGAATAGCCTCAAGACCCTCCTTATGAGGAATCTTGGTGTAAAGACTTGAGACATCAAGAGTTCCGAGTATACAGTCTGTAGGATTGGAAGTCAAGTTATTGAGTTGGACAATAATGTCTGTGGTAACTTTTACATAAGTTTCCATGTGTGTAACCATAGGCTGAAGAAAAAAATCAACGAACTGTGATAACGGATGACTACAGGGGGATCCCACCATTTCTTACAAGAAAGAGATTGACTTCATTATACAGATGGGATTGGCCAATGATTGGATCACGGAAGAAACCGGCAAGTTTCTTACACAAAATCATCCTATAATGCCAATACTTTACACACTCCCAAAGATACATAAGTCAACAACTATGCCGCCAGGGAGACCAATCATATCAGGGTAATTGTGTCATCCGTTATCACAGTTCGTTGATTTTTTCCTTCAGCCTATAGTTACATACATGGAGACTGGATATGTCGTGAGTTTTCTTGCTTCATTTTATTGGGAGACAATGTTCTGCGCTCTGAACGCATTCTAGCTAGCAGAGGAATGGAAGAGACTCCTCTTTTATTCCCGCCTTCAGTGACACAGCAATCATGTGATTGCTTCAAAGAGTGGTCATGTGGTCATGAGGTGCCAGAGAGGCTGTGGCCCTCTATTGCCACAGCGACTCTGGTATCTGAGAACGCTGGTGAATAAGAGAGGCTCAGGAAGGCATATTATGAAAAGAGAGTTTAATCATAGCAGAGATAAACAATTCGAAGGTCATTAACAGGCAGGCGGCAGTATAATTTAAGGGTTTAAAGCAAGTGCTAGGTCCAGAGCAATCTGAGGTCATACATATGTAATCAAAATAGCAGGCAAGGTACTTGAGGGGTTAAGCAAGTCCAGAAGAGATCTGACAGTGAGGTCTAACACAGGTATTCAAAATGTCAGGCAGCAAATACTTAGCTGAGAGGTAGAGGGAACAGGAGTGTAAACTGCTCAGAAAAAAGAGTTGCAACACCCTGAGGGTTGCAACTTCCTGACCATTCATAGGCCTCAGAGCAGGAAGTGGGCAAGTCCTAGGCTGCAAGACTTCTGGGAGTCATAGCTTTTTAATGTCTCTAGCCTGGTGGACATTTTGTGGTACTACATCATGAGGACAGAACTAGGTTTTTGCCACGTGCCGATGAACTGGTCTGACACAGCACTCAGAGGATTAAACAAATGTTTTGTGTGATTGAGAATGTGACTAAATAGAACAATACTGTATATTCTGCTAAATTGGACTATAATATGATTTACTGAAATATGCCCAAAAGCTATGGTGCAAAATGCAGATCTCTTTATCACTATGAAAGTTGGCTCCCCCAGGAAGTGTATGATATTTCCCACGATATTCTCTGCTTTGTTTTCAATGTTTGACGAAAGAATGCCAACTAAACAAAAGTTTCGTTTTATCTCACAAGCTCTTTTGTCTAATGAAAGTTGTGAAACTTGAGTTAAAGGTGCTATCACACCCACGATCAACATCACATTAAAGAATGGTAGGAAAATTACTGAGTTGCAAACAATAAGACAAGAAGAAAATGAAAGGGGAATGTAGGATACAAAATATTTTTTAACATTGTTTTAACTGTCTGACGTCTAATATCATAATTGTCTGTATGTGGGTATTCTACCTACATGATGATTAAAAGATGCACTTTTAACACCATTTCTACTTATTAACATGTATGTATGTATCTATTTGTATAGCGCTTTACAGCAGAAATACATGTGACAAGAAAATATGAGACACAATGGGAATAAACGCTACAGGCATAAAAGTAAACACTAGGAAATGGAATCCCTTCCCGAAAGAGCTTACAATAAAAGAGCATAAATTGGATCTGCAACAAAGTAAATACCCTCAGGCATTTAACTTAACACCTTGCCTAGCATTTTAAATATCAGTGTTTTGTCATACATATTATTTATAGTTTGTAATATTTAGGCATTAAAATCTAAGTTAAAATATGAACAATGACAAAATGCATTAAGTTACACTACCCTCTGACAGATATTTTTTAATGTCAACACAAATAGAGAAGTGAATCTCACAGAATCAGTGCATCAGAGTTAAGGTAGATTTCTTGCATACACATACGGTATGTGATAAAACTGTAATTGGAGAGAGGACACATAACCAGTGAGTTAGAATGTCAACCTGCTTGCAGGGCTCATTGAAGGGTTAAGGAAATGCCTTCTGTGGAGTAATTAAAATAGCAGCAGCCATCATGTGTGAGAAACCACTGTGTCTCAATAAATCCTATGAATAGGCAAATTCCCCTAGAGCATATAAATTCCTCTTCATATATAAGAATTGAAGTACTCACATTTCTGGTTGTTACTGTCCTTTGAAGCATGCATCCAGTCAATAGATAAACAAAGGGAGATCAGAAGCAGGAAGAAAACGGAGCACAGCAGTTCCAAAAAACTGGGACTTAAGCAAGATATGCAGTTAAAAAATAACTTTTATTGTTTGGCAGACTTCATGGTGGTATACAGTGCAACCTCTGACCGGTTTCGCGCTAAAAATAGCACTTTATCAAAGAGTGACACATGATTAACTGGGGTCTGGGGGGACTCTCTAGCCTCCCTACTGTAGGTGCATGGCACCTGCTTTAGGAAGGCTTACCCTGTCTGCTCCACATCCAGGAACACCACTGTACTATCTCCAGGAGAGCTACCTGGCTTTCCCCGCTCACCGGGTCTTTGCTAATATCAGACCTTGGCCACATCCCTAGCACTTGTCCTCAGCTGGGTTGGGCTTCTCCAGTACCTCAATGCCCAGTGCTTTGCTATTGCGAGAAAAGCACCTTTGAAAAGCCCACCTTTTCTTCACCAGACCAAGCCTAGGAATAATCAAGATGGTCTCGTTCTCTGATCGGGCAGTTCCCTTACATGGACCTCGCTGTCCTCTGTCTAACATGGAAAAGGGAGTGCCGACCAACCAGTGCACGGATCATAGTGCAACCACCACTCAAGGGCTGCCTTCATAGAGAGATTGATAAAGTTCTTTGAACGAAACGCGTAGAAGGTTTGCTGCTGTCCCACACCTATATGACCCATTAATAAAGGACTGTTTTTGCAAGACCTGGTCTTTCCATCTTTGCTGTGCGCTGCACACCCTGGCTTTTGGCTGCCTTCATAGAGATACTGTAAATACACAGTTTAAACACATTTATTTCTCTAACATGGGCTTGGGGTTTTAAAGGATAAAACTTAGCTTTGCTGGCGGGGAAAACAATATTTCATAAGGGGAACATAGGGGTATTAAGGTGCATACGTGTACCTTCAAATCAGATGCGATTTGCGGTTAAAATTATGGGATAACCAGTAATGTTATCCCAAAACATTTTACACACATCTTAATACTTTTTGCCCTCCAGTATCCACTATTAAAGACCCACTCCCGATGTCCCAGTTCTGTACCTATGATGGATAAGAGGTACAAAACACACACGTTTTTTATGGGTAAGAAGCCGGGCTTCACCTTTATTATGAAGGCTGGCTACCCCCACCGTCAAAGCTTATAATGCACTAGTTAGCCTTAATTTGCCAGTGATGCACTGTTCTTCAATGATTATTAATTACATAACTAACAAGTATACAGTCTGTCTATGGAAACTGTGTACAATTGGAAAAAAATGGGTCCCCACAACTGCCCCAGGGAACGGGATACCATTAAAGAATAAGGGTATAGAATATAAGAGGAAAATTACTCAAACAGTAGTCTCTCACTGCCTTAAAATATAAATTAAATATACAGGCGTCAATAATGAATTAAAGGACAACATACAGTTTGTGCAAATATTTAGGGCGAGAACCTAACATGCGCTAATACCTAAAAAATAAGTGATTGTGAGGATTTGCCATCCTGGCGGTCGCAGACCGTCTCCTCACCCCAACAAGCCTTCCGTGACGGACACTCAGGATGCGCGGTCTCCTGGTCCCAGTATGCGCATGAGGACATTGTGCGGCCTGATCCCCCGTCTGCGGATTCGGACCCCGCCTCCCGCTCTGACGCACGAACAGGTGCGTTTGGCCAGCCTCTCTGCTGACGCGCGGTACAAACCCGCCCCCACTCTGGTGATAGACAGGACCAGCGTGGGAGTGATGCGCTCTGCCCCCTGACCTCCGTGAGACGCGCGGCTCAACGCGCGATTGATCCCGTCCTCTCTTGTCCTAAGGTCACTCAGAATCGGCGTGGGAGTGACGCGCGCTCCAGGCTCCGCCCCCAGATCTCCGTGACATGCGCGGGACGGCGCGCGACCAGTTCCATCCCCATCCCCGATTAGGCTGCATCATAGGGCACACCTGTGTGCACCAGCTTACTTCCAGCTTACTATCGGTGCTTACTTCCTGGTTCCGCCCTGGCTGGCTATTGGAGGTTCTGCCCTTATATACCTTCAGTCTGCTCTCATTCTTTGCTGAGCATAGTCTAGTGTGACGCCGTGCCTTGCTGCATTCTAGCTCCAGACCTTGCCTTGCCGATTAACCTCTTGTTGCCTGACCCAGCTTGTATCTTGGATTCCGCACCTCTCCTCTCCTGATCCGGCTACGAACGACCATTCTCCTGTCTCCAGTCCTGACCTTGGCTAAGTACTCCAACGATCCGATATTCTCCTATCCTGAACCTGGCTACGTACCCAGACGATCCGCTACTCTCCAATCCTGAACTTGGCTAGGCACTCTGATGATCCGCAACTCTCCGCTCCTGAACATGGCAAGTACTTTGACTATTCTCCAATCTGTAATCCTGACCTGGCTTGAATGACTACTCTACATCCTAGGTGTGGCTGTAGGTCGGTGTTAACCAATTCCTTACCTCAGCACCACGGTCACGCTTCATTTGTGGTGAGCTATGCGTTACAGTGATAAATGATAGCTAAATATAGCTAAAATGATATTGGCTAAAAGAAGGTCAACTGTAGGAGTTGGTGCTGTCTTCTTCAGAGAGTTGTTCCAAACCTCCTGTGATGCTAAGGTATTCTGTGACAAAATGAAAAATTACCAGAAGTAATCTTTAAAATGGCATGTGAGAGAAGTCAATCGGCTATCACAGTTGGATGGACCCACAGTGTTTGTCAGTCTCTGCACAGTGTCCAGCTCCACATGGCCTGTATTCTTGGAGATGGCAGCTGCACCGGTGTCTGAAGTCCAGATGACATTGGAGTGATGTCACTTCCTGAATCGTGAGGGGTGGGTCGCAGCGATTGCTTCACGTAGCTTCAGAAGGCAGCTGGATAGCTGCGTATGTAGGCTCAACGTGTTTCACAAGACTGATTCTTGCTTCCTTAGAAGCATATGTCATGAGGCTCATAAGGAGTGCTATTTAAAGGTCCATGAGTGTATTAACCCTTAATTGGGTTATGTACTGCAGAAGTAGTGCAGAGGACAGAGGTAGAAGGGCCGTGACTAGCTAGCCACATATCACAGTGCAATGCTTAAGTGGCATTTTGAAGGACAATTGAAATGCAGGAACTATAGAATCTCAGGTCATACATAATAGAAACAGATGTGCACACATATAAAGCTATCATATAAAGATGTAATACATGTATGCAAAACACTGAGATGTTAGTATGTGATAGTAATTTACATTCTGCTCTGCTCCCTTGTTCCTCTTCATAGAGAACGGCAGAAGCAATGCACCAGAAGAGTTAGCAGGAGCACGAGCCTTACTATTGGACAGCCGGGTAGGAGCTGTGCTGTTGCAGTGGCAGACACCGGAATTCAGAAGACTCCCCAGTCAGACCAGTGGGATGCGCTTCTCAACGGCTGTCCAATAATAACACTCCTGCTCCGATCACATGTTCCTCTGCTCCCGCCAGCACTGGCTGTGAAGGATGTCATCCTCTGCTGCCACCGTCTGAAGAATGTCGTTCTCTGTTGCCAACACCACCGGCTGAAGGATGTCTTCCTCTGCTCCCACCGCCACCACAATGTCGCCTTGGTCCTCCTCACCCTCCACCGCCAGCTGCAGGTAAGTCAAAACTACCTGGCCGGGTAATTTTTTTTTTCTGGGTACACGGTACCAGTTACCCGGTCATGTTTGGACCCGTTACATCCCTACTATTTACATAGATACACATACATACACATATACACACCCAAAAGGTGATGAATCAATAAAATATCAATAACAAAAACAATAAAAAGAAGTATTGTAAAGCAATGGATGGGAACTAGAGAATGTGGCCAAAGGGACATGTGGAGGACCGACGGTTGTGGTATGTGTATTTGTGTATAAATATAAGTGTATGTCCTGAGTTTGATGAAAATGAATCATAAAGTGAATGATATTGCGGTGAGGTGGAGGTGATATATGTGCATGCAGTACAGGGAGTAATGATGGCGACAGATCACTGGTAATGGATTTGGGAACGTGAATCCAAAAGGTGTGATCTCCAATGCCTGTGCTACTTGATAAAGGCTGCCAGATCAATGTCCACATTTAGGCCTTGTGGTCATAGTGTGCTCAATTTGTGTATCAAGAAGGTTTCCAGTTGAATAAATTAATTGCCACCTCTGGTATTCATGGTTATTACTTTTATGCCTTTAAGTAGCATGCTGGATGGATTCTTGTTATGGAATTCCATTAAATGTTTGGAAACCCTTTTCTACATTTCTCTTGTGTTCTAAAAACCTATTTTAAAGCCCTTTTGGTTCTCCCAATGTACTATAATTTACAGGGATTAGAAAACTAAAAGTATTCCCTTTGATATATGCACTCAACCTCTAATAGATGAGGAAACTCAATATGTGTATATTCACTGGAAAGAGATGGTTTCCCATCTCCACTAATACATCAATGTATTTATTAACAAAAGAATTGCTTGTTTAAAACCTAAATTCAAATTAGCGCTACTTAACAAACATATGCATATATCTCTTTGCAGAATTTGTTCCTGCTGCGGAACCCTGATGGGATAGCTAAACTACTGGTGGTGTTGGATCACTGACTCCTAGACATTCACAATTCCTAGATTGCTGTGTGTAAAGTGATAATGTATATACAAGAACTGTGATTAAAAATCCCTTATGGGTGTGCTCATAATAAAGAAACGGGTAGCCTCTTTAACTAAGGATACCAAAAGTGACTGCAGAAATAACATGCAGAGTCTGCAGTGTGTAGAAAATTCACATAGCAATATTGGAACAGTTACTGTGTCCAGGAGATGCTACTGTAGCCTCTTATATGGAGTGTTAACAAAGAGGTCTTCTATAGAAGCTACAGTGATTCTAGCCCTACAATGGGCAAGGAATTATAGCAGGTGTATTTATATTTCTCCCAGGTTTTAAGAGCCAAACGTAACTGCTCCACAGAAGCAAATTTTGAAGAACAAGCTTCAATAATGCGTAATAAATTTTAACAGAGGGGCTATAGTCGTAGCAGTATAGAAAAGGCATATAAAAGAGCCAGAAACACCAATCGCAATAGCTTATTGTATGACAATAAGAACCAAAATATTGGCCCAAATCCTATATGGATAATAGGCACATACAACAAGCAATGGCGAGAAATTAAATCAGTGCTAAATACACAGATAACATTCCTACAGTATATGCAATGTTTGTAAGTTTAACCTTGCTTCATTCAATGTAACATCGCCGGATATTTCCCTGGGGTTTTTGTTTGCCTTCCTCTGGATCAATATACTGTAAATACAGTACAAATATAGGATAAAGTATCTGTCGTCTAAATTTGGCATAGGTTGAACTTGATGGACATACTGTGTCTTTTTTAACCTCATCTCGTATGTAACTATGCCACTATGTAATACAATTAGACCTGACAAAGCTAGTTCTCTAGCGAAACGCGTCGAATCCAGGCAGATACCAAGACACGTGGAGGAGAGACGCTGAGCTGTTTGTTGCTTCTTGCGGCCGCAATTAGGAGCACCTGTGGCGAAGCGTCTCCATTCCAAACCTAATCGCGATTCCTGGAGAGGAAGGGGTGGTGAGATCATCATATGCCTGTACCTCTGATTCCTTATTGCCTAATAACTTCTTATACTTTGTAAGTGAGCTCTTGTGAAGTGTTTTTTAATTCATTAAATTGTTGCACAGTTCGCTCTATGGTGTGTTCTTTTCCTCTGCTGTAGTGCACCCTATCCATCCTATCCTGGTCCCCAGACGCCCCTCTACGTGGGACTACTGTTCGTGTACACTTTATGGGGGCTATGCACTAAGCTCCGAGCTTTCGCGCTGGCCTGAAAAAAATTAGCACGTCCGATAAAAAATTAAGCCGGCGGCGCGATTCACTAAGGCCCGCAGCCCATTTTTTATCGGACGTGCCCAAAACTGGCTTATCGTGCGTGCAATGTATTTCCCCCCTGCTATCGCACTTAAAGTTCCATTACGCTAGCTGATTGAAAAAAAAGCCGCTTATAACATTTGCATGGAGATTTGCCATCTCCATGCAAGGCTCTTACAGGCGATCGTACAATAAATAAATACATTTTAATTATAGTGTACATGAGCAGGGGGTCTCCGGAGCTGAACCGCGTTGGTATCAGGTCCGAGGACCCCCTACTTCAGAAGATACAGGCCCTGTTATGGGGTGGCGGTATCCCATGCAGAATTTCAATGTCCCGGTCACGTGACGCGGACGCTTGAAAGTGCAGGGGATACCGGCACCCCATAAAGGGGCCTGTATCTCCTGAAGTAGGGGGTCCTCGGACCTGAAACCAACGCGGGTCAGCTCCGGAGACCCCCTGCACATCTACACTATAATTAAAATGTATATTAAAAAAATAATTAACAAACATCAATACACGACCCCCCTCCCGCCCTCCTCCCTAACACATACAGTACAATAATGTGCAAAATAACTATTAGCCAGATATGGATAATAGATTATTTGCCCATTATTAAACACTGCATTAGCATACCTAAATAAAGTCAATAAAAACAGTAGCCAGCTAATCCAATCAATACAAGCAGTAACAACATCAACTATTATTTAATTAAACCATTAACCAATGAAACCAATTAATTCCTAAACCAACTCAAAATGAATAGTAACACTAACCAATCAAACCAATTAATTACAACAACATTAATGAATGTAAACATTAAAAGACAAATAAATACAGTCAAACAATCTCTGAAAGAACCATAAAACGCATTAGCTAACATAATACAACATTAACTACAAACGAACACCAATCGCAAACATTTTATTACATTAAGCATTAAAAAAAACATGGGGCTGGGAGTTAAAGTTGCTTGTCCCCTTAACGTCGAAATTCACAGACTATTTAAGGTTTTGCTTAAAAACCTTAACTACACTTAAGTTTTTCAGTTGAATATATATACATATAAATGATGCAGGGCGTGCGTGACTATCATCTGCTCACCTGGTGGCGCTGCTTACTGGTTGAGGGGAGAGGGGGAGAGGGGGAGAGGGGTAGTCGGGATTATGCAAATAATAAATTGGTAAAGGGGCTGGGATACACCCGTTGCTGGAACCTCTCCCTAACTGGCCTCTCCTTAGGCTGATAGATTCTGGCAGACGGGGAGGAAGTAGAGGGCTCGCCAGTTCATTCACGTTCTCTGTGCAGGGGAGCTGTTGGATACCTCCTCTCTTGCTACTTCTCAGCCCTTCTGTTCTGGCTGGAAGAGATTTGTGACTTCAATTCTTTTATTATAGTAAAGGAAGGAAACAATTGAGTGGAGGAAATTGAATTTGATTCCCTGAAAAGGTATGTTTGTATGGATGGAGATATATTTGGATGTATTAGATATGTGTAAATTAAAAAAAAAAATCTTGGTGTTAACGTTTTACTAATAAATCTTTGTTCAAGATTATCTATCTGTTATCATTTAAATGTATTTTCTCGTGAATTTATTTGAGGGTCAATAGGATCTCTTTTAGAGTTGCTTCTTATAAGTATACTACTGTATATGGGATGGCATAGGAAACTGTTTTAAACTTGAGTTGGTGGCTCTATTGTGAGATCCACGTGTCCCAAGTTGGGAAGTGGAATGTAAATGTCCAGTGTGATCAAAGTGAGGACGCGTGGAGTTCAGTTGAACAAAGTCAAAGTGGAGAGTTCTTGTGTAGATAGATGAGATCAGTTCTCTTCCATTGTTAAAAGGTTAACATATAAGTGCTGAGAGTGATTATGCAGCCCTTGCTAAGGTTCGCCTTCCCTGCATGCATCTTCTCTTCCTTAGCTGAGGGGGAGATATGTTTTCTTTGTTTCAAGTATTGCTGCTGGGCTAGTTTTCCCTTTTGAATTTAATAAATTGTCCCTTGGTCCCCATTCCCACTATGATGTGATTTATTATGAGCTGATTGAAACCAGATTGGGAACCAGAGTAGGTTACATCTGGAGTGTAGATCAGCTACCCCCACTAACTCCTGATCTCAAACTTTTTGTTTTCTTAAATCAAACTTCTCTTGTAAAACAATATATATCTGATTGAGATCTTTCATTTAAGTTTTGATAAGCTCCATGCAACAAGATGAATGCGTGGAATGTAACTGGCAATTTGCTGGTGCCAGATATGTTATACCCTAAAACCCCCATGGGGTGATTTCCATTAGGATCACAACATCACTGGCAATCTGTCCCTTTTCCTGAAAGCATGCCGGGTGACATGTACATTCTATAAACACAATCCCCATATGGTGTTTTGTATCTACTAAAAACAAAATCTAAGTAAAAATGAAGCCCAAGGAATGTCTGAAAAAACCACGAACATTAGATTTAAATAGCAATCTCTATGAATCATTGCATATGGTTAACATGGATATCCATGTACTATTTCACTTACTGTAGTGAAAAAAACACTTCATGTATTTGGATGAAATTATTTTAATCTGGCATGTTTCTAATTACTAGTAATTATGTAAAATAGTTGGGGGCTGGGTGAGGGGTTTATCATAATGAAAGATCTATGGTATTTGTGTGGATTGGGTCTGATTAAACCCATGTATTCTCTACATGGGCTATTCACCCATTTGCTGTCAGATGGGATAGCAATGCATTGCTCCCTCTGGCAGCGGAAGGATTAGAGAGCTTTTCAAGAATTGCTTAAACCCTTCCTTTCTCAATGTAGAATAGTTCTATAGAAAAGGGAAGGTTCCAATAACTGGGTAGGTAAAACATAAGTCATGATACCTGAATAACTTTGGAGGGTGTTACATGAATTCTAGACATGCTGTAAATATAATGTTTTATGTACAATGTGTTGTCTTTTAATCCTAAAAATGTTGACTATGGTGTTTCTGTATACACTACTAAAGGTGCAACCTGATTAAAAAATATATATTTTTAAGTGGCTTTTGAACATTTATTTTCGTCACTGTTCTGTACCGCAGCTTTGCTTTTTTTTCAGTAGTACTGTATATACATTGACCTCGATCCATAGGTAACAGTGGATTTAAAAAAAAAAAAAGTTTGTGTGTACCTACATATTCCACAGCATGTACAATATGTAGGTAGGGACAGCAACAAAACATCAGATATATCATTAAAAAAAAACCACACACAATGAAATGGGTAATTTGGTCCCTGCTCAGAGTTTTGTTTTTTTAAAAATTGAATTCTGTTCTAGTTTATATAAATAATAGCGATTTTTTTGTTGTTGTTTTTTTGAGAGGTTTAATCATGAATTCTTGAGCTGCCAGTGGACAGCGAAGGAATTAGTATGATTTACCTTTTAGCAGGGCTAGGCTGAGTGCTAAGGTGTTAAACCCATGCTTTGCTGTTTTCAAGTGGTATTTATGCTTAAACATAAGTTGCAAATGTATATCTTTATATAGTGCTATTAATGTACATAGCGCTTCACAGCAGTAATACACATGTCATAATCATATAAATAACAAATAATACAAATAACACAATGGAAAGAACTGCTTCAGACATAAGTGACATTTACGAAAAGGAGTCCCTGCTCTGAAGATCTTACAATCCTAAATGGGAAGTAGGAAGAAGGTACAGAGACAGTAGGTGTTCTGGTAAGTGTCTGCAAGTGGCCAAGGTCGATATGAGGTGTATGTAAAGTATCAACCACAGAGCTACTCTTAGGCTGCGTCCATAGAAGGACAAGCAGCGCTGAGGCGTGCGGACGCTCCGCGCTCAGCCCCTGCATCCTTAATGAGGATGCCTTGAGAGGGGGCTCACGCAAGCGTGCGGAGGCTTTGGAGTTTTCAGCCGAGCGCCAAGCTGTTTTTCAGCGCGCTGTCGTCTGAAAACATCCAATCAGCCTTAAGCAGCGTCAACGTCACGGCGCCGTGATGTCGGCGCCGTGACGACGTCAGTGCGTCCCGGGCGATTGGCCCAGCGACGTCACTGCTCCTCCAATCACCTCCCCCCGGCTCCCTTCGCGCACGCTGGCTCGCCTGCAAGTCCGTGGAATCGCGCTGACTTAAGCAGGCGAGCCTCAGCGTTAGCGCGCATCCGCTCTCCTCACCCCTCTATGGCCCGGGCCTTATGCTTCGTTAAGGAGGTGTGTTTTAAGATGGGTCTTGAAGTTGGATAGAGAGGTTGCTAGTCTAATATTGAGGGGAAGGGCATTCCAGAGGTGTGGGGCAGTCGGTGAGAAAGGTAAAAGGTGGGAGAGGTCTTTAGATACAAAAGGGGTAGAGAGAAGACATCCTTGAGCAGAACGCAAGGATGGTGCATAGTGAGAAATTATTGCTGAGATGTGAGTAGCAGAAGAGTGTAAAGCTTTAAAAGTGAGGAGGAGAATTGAATGTGTGATATGGGATTTGATAGGAAGCCAGGTGAGGGATTTCAGCAGCGGAGATGCCGAAATAGATTTAGGGAAGAGTAAAGTGATTCTGGCAGCAGCGTTTACGATAGCTTGTAAGAGACACAGGTGAGAGGCAGGATGGCCGGACAGCAGGAGGTTACAGTAGTCGAGATGGGAGAGAATGAGGGCGTGTCAGAGTTTTATCAGTCGAGCAACATAGGAAAGGGCGGCAGGTTTTTGCTACCTTTTTAGAATGTGAGGAATCCAGCGTGACCCCTAGGCAGCGTGCTTGTGCTACTGGGTGTGTGATAGTGCTTCCAACATTATCAACCTTTTGCTTATGTACAGTGAAAAACTTGTTTTCCTCTGTAATACAAATGGCCTGGATGGATTGCAGATCTTCTGTTCTCGAGAGTTGCATGCAGTGAGCTACAACTTTTCAATGCATTGTAGGCCCCCACCTGGCAAGTGAACAGTTGAATAGCAAGCAGTGTGTTGCTATAGGAGCTTTATCAAATATCTTGGATGTTTCAGTAGAAGCTCAGGTGACAAGTCTTCTGAACCACTCCATTGCTTGAACTGTATTTTTTTTTAATTATTTATTTATATAAAGGGGTATGTTTGATGCCTTGATCTAAAATATTGTGTACAAACTGTTGAAAAGATGGTTAAGACTAGGAATGCACCGGATCCAAAAAACGACCAGGTACCGGGGGGGGAAAATTATCCGACCGGGTAGTTTTGACTTAACTGCAAGCGGCGGAGGGTGAGGAGTACCACAGCGACATCCTGGTGGCAGCAGTGTAAGACATTCTTCAGGCGGTGTCAGCAGAGGACATCTTTCACAGCCAGTGCCGGTGGGAGCAGAGGAACATGTGACCGGAGCAGGAGCGCTACTATTGGAC
The DNA here is from genome assembly GCF_040206685.1 of Ascaphus truei. Classification (NCBI taxonomy): domain Eukaryota; kingdom Metazoa; phylum Chordata; class Amphibia; order Anura; family Ascaphidae; genus Ascaphus; species Ascaphus truei. The sequence continues at coordinate 51,012,576 of NC_134489.1, read as the reverse complement.
AGCCGATAGGAGCGCCCCCAGCAGTCCGACCCAAGAAGTCTTCCGACTTCAGATGTCTGCTGCTGCTGCAGCGCATCTCCTCCCCGGCTGTCCATTATTAATGCTCCTGCTCCGCTCACATGTTCCTCTGCTCCCACCAGCACCGGGTGTGAAAGATGTCATCTTCTGCTGCCACCAGCTGAAGGATGTCTTCCACTGCTCCCTCCGCCACCAGGATGTTGCCGTAGTCCTCACCCTCCGTCGGCTGCAGGTAAGTCTCTTCTGCTGCTCTGCTACTGCCATTCCCCAAGAAGAGGACCGAGAGACCAGAATAGAAATTACCCAGCACCCCGGGCCAGTTCCGGGTACTGGGTAATTGTAACGCTGTGCTGCCAGCAGACCAGGCCCGTCCCTTGTACTGAGGTGGGACGTGAGATACACGCACCCGCAGCAGAAAGGAGCATGTCCGGAGTGTGGTATTCGCGTGGCCAAGCCAGGAGACTATATGGATAGTACTTGCCGATCCGGAGAGTAGGAATGCCTTAGTGGTTGCCGTAGCCTAGTTCAGGGAGCATAGAGTTCCGGGTGGTCGAGATGCAAGCCAAGTTCGGGGGACTAGAGATGCAGCGTAGTCAGGAGGAAGCTGGGGTTGAGAGCCAGATAGGGTAGTCAGACAAGCCGGATCAGAACCTGAGAAGCACTGTAACAGAGAGAGGGGTAAAGCCTACATCCAACTGAGCTGAGACTATGCAGAGCGATGTGCAACAGGGAGGATAGGGATTATAAAGGTGGGCTGACCAATGGAAGGTGGAGGCAGGGCTGGAGGAGCGTGTGGAGCAGCACTGGATAGATTGTGCTGATGAGGGTATGTTGAGAACAGGTGAGAGGCAGAGGAGTGTGCTCGTGAGCCGTGTGATTGCCGGGGCGTGGTTTAAGCCCCAGAGGGGTGAATAAATTGAGTGCCTGGCGCGCGCTCTGTAAGGCTGGAGAGCGCGCGTGCAGGTCTAATGGCAGCCGCATGTTTACCCGCTGTGTGCGGAGCAGCGGCTGCCCGGCGGGGGTACAGACGGAGGAGACAATGGGGGCCGCGGGTGGTAAGGGGGGGAGAGGGAGTCACGCTGCGCCTGCCGTGACCCCCGATTCCTCAGTAATTTCTAAAAACCCAGCACATCACTAGTTGAGACATTAATGGACTTAGTCTTTGTGTGTAAAACTGTTGTGTTTATGTCTATGCGTGTATTATATTGATATATTTACCCACATACAGTCTTGAATACAAAACCGTGCCTGTACATGAGAACGGATATAGTTGTGCGTGAATTTATAAATCATATGTAGCCAGGTATCTCTCTGGCCCCCTTACCTGCGGGGAAAGGTGGAAGGCCACGCTGCTCTGCCGAGGCGCGCGGTTGCCGGGACTGCGGGCGCATGCGGGGAGCTGCCAGGTGGAGTTGGAGGTGGAGTCACTGGGGGGAGACGCGTCCAGCCGCGGAGCCGTAAGGGCGCCGCCATCTTGAGTGTTGCGCGTACACATTGGGTACCATGCGCAGTGCAGCCGTGGGTGGCTGCCATGTTAAGTATAAGGCTCTGCAGTCCCAGCAGCCACAGGGGCTGCTAACACATGGGCGCGATCAGCCAATACGCCTTTCAGAAGCACGGGCACCCTAAGAGATACATTTGGCACACCATGCCAGTCGGAGCAGGGACAGAGAAGTGTGAGGGTGTGTTTAGGGAGCCACACATATTAGATATCCGATATATAATAACTTTGCTTGTTGTTGCCAAATTATGCTGGTCCTTCTGTAGCCTCAAGCTTACATTTAAGCAACAATCCCACAGCGCAGGTAAAAAAGTGTGTGCCGAGCGCACGCATTTTAAGTGAAACTTTTGTCTTTTGTCACACATTGTATTTGTGATGTTTTTAATTAAAAATCGAAACACAATTTCAGTGACAAAATATAAAGAAGTGTAACTTAGAACGCATGTGCGCGGCAAACACCCTGCTTTAGCTTTTTGCACTAATATATTTATACTAACTTTGAATTCTGTGTCTGTGTGTGTCTCTGGGTGTGTGTGTGTGACTTTGTGTCTTTCTGTTGGGGGACGCGGCTCTCTCACCCTCTCCCTGCCCGGTGTTCCCGGCTCCTCTCTCTTCCCCGCTACCCCCCCTCCTCCTCCCCTCGGTCCATCCTATAGTTGGTGGCGCGCATGCGCAGCCGCTCGTGGTCCGCATTTATACGCATGATAATGGATACTAGTGCGCATGTGCACTTGGGCCACTGTTGGGGAGCGCTTATGCGCAGGGTCACGTCCGATTGTGCGCGTGCTTGGAGATGTATGCACGTTCTGGGCCTGTGCGCGCCTTGCAATAGGTCATGTATCTGCTTTGGTGGGTTTATCATGGTACCTATGCTTTGTTTTTATTAAAAGTTTTTATTTTCAATGCGTAAATTAGTCCAGACTTTCTTTTATATTCAGGGGGGACCAGGCACAAATCTTCCTCAGGCTCCCCTGGGGGTTGGGGGGAGGTGTTGTTAGCCCGGTTTAATTTAAAACAAAAATGGCTACATATGTTTCTTTACTAATGATCACATCTTAATTAAATTTCAAACAAAGCAACAAAAAAAGAACAATTTACTTGAGGCTTTCATGACTGACTAACAGACTAATCAACCAAAAGACCTTAAAGAATGAAAAAAAAACAAATGAGTCTGCTTTTAATTTATTAAACCTGCCATTATTCTTAGTTTACTTTCGGCCACTTCAAAGTTGCAGATCGATTTTTGGAAATGCCCTCCATTTGAGGCCTTCAGAGCAGATTATCAGCATTCTATTTATTTTTCCAGCTGTTTTATTTAATATAAAAAAAGTTCACATCTCCTGGAAGTAAGGACATCTGGGTTATGATACTCGCTCATATTTGTAAAGCGGGGGACATGAGAGAGAGAGTGATGTTTCCCTCTTCTCCTTTATTCTACCCTCTTCCCTGACTGTCATACAGTCCTGTTCTATGTCAATTTTTCTTGTCTCTCCTATGGTGTTACATCCCCGCTCCTCTGACTCTTTTTTGCATGTCCATTGAAGTCAATAGAAAACTGTCAATGGTTCAAGTGATTTATTCTTGTTCTGGATTGGATCTGAAGAATTAATTTGTATCTCCCACAATCATGAGTAGAACTTTCGTATATCTTCTCGGTACTGTTGCTAAAACATACTGGACACCTAACAAGCTCCTATTGAACCCCCAAAATGACCACAACATATATATAAGCATATGAGTGTCACAGAGTATTGCTACTGAGCATGGCAATATATATTTAAAACCAGAGACAGAACATAAAACACAGACAAAGCTCAGTTTTAGCACATCCAGTGAGACTCATACACGGTACAGTTCCTAAATATATATGTATAAATATCTAATAAGTAAAATGGTCTTTTAGTTTGACATTTTTGGCCAAAATTGTTGTAAGCCCCTGAGCCAACGCCACGGCAGACCACATATCAGGGGTCCCTAACACTAATATAAATTCTTAATAACCTGTGTAATAACAGGAAGAATGATTTATAGTAAATCTGTCAATATTAGTTGCAAAGTTCTAAGTCTGACTGAAGCTTTTTATTAACCTGTACATTACCAGGAAAAGCACTCTGTATTAGAGATGTCACAGCCAAACTGAGCTTTGACGGTACTGTTGCTAACCTGAATGAAAGATCTCAATTTTGGAAGTGCGAACCTAGAATTTGGAATCTGAGGCATTTATGATTTGAAGTTGCGGTCAGCACATAGGCATGTGCATCTTTTAGGTCAATAGATACCATAACCTCACCTCGATGCTGGGCAGCCAGAACAGGTTAAAGAGACGTCAACTAGTGTTTTTCACTATTGGAACATAAAGCAATATATAACAAAATACCACTTGGAAAGTATTTTTTTTTTTCTTGCCACCTTTTGGTATTTTTTTGGTCTAATTATTCTGGAAGCCAGGGGTCATGTGTAAGATGATTTAGCCCAGATAGTGTCAACTCGGCCCTCTTTTCCAAGCACAACAAGTTCTGTTTCTTTTCTTACTTTATTTGGGGAAAGTAGCATAAAATACAGTCACTTGTGAAGAGGTGTTGATGTATGAATAGTGTCTCTCTGTGGGTGCCTTGGTAGTTAAGGGCAGGTGAGAAGATAATCCTACCATACAGGAGTATACAGCAGTGCTCACTCATCCAGAGGTAATGGTGGAAAAGGAAGTGAGGGTCAAGGTCACACTAAAGGTTCAGTGAGACTGCACTAACTGTCAGCAAAAGACAGGGGGGAAAATGGGAAAGCCCAAAACTAGGAGGACTGGAGAAGTTGCTAGAGCAACCAGGGGTATGACAGACTGGAAGGAAAAAGAGATACATAATGTATCCATTCCATCTGCACTGAGAGAGAACTGCAAGGAAAGTGACATCCTAGTGCAGCTAGCAGGGGGAACTGCCAAGGGAAGGGGGGCTGAAACAGAAAAGGCAGACAGGGGTATTTCTGTTCCATGACACTCCCCGTCTGGTATCTGGTGATACCACTATTTAAGGTGTATGTGGAACATATGTGCAATATAACATGACATAGCAACTTCATGCCCGCATAACGATGGGATACCGGCCGGTACCACCAGCTTGACGTCCTTTGCCTTCTCGGTAAGTTAGGTGGATGCACAGCTCCAGGTTTGCTGGTTGCACCACAATATCTTTGTGTAAAAGTCTCTGGCACTGTTTCCTTTTAGCCTTGTGAGAGAACAGTCTTTTTGTCTCTGTAGTTTTACCCACAGAGTGCATCCCCTTGTAGGCATGCCAGTCGTGGTAGCCTGTGGTTCTATCACCTGGTGTTTGGCAGAAGGAGATGGCTTTTGGCTCCCTGCGGAAGCGGAGCAACACTCCTGGAAGACTGGTTGTCGAGTCTAGTCCAGTAAAGAGGACGTCGTTCAGGGAGACTCCCTGGAGCTGAGCGCTGGGGCTGAACACTATCCGGATCTGATCGGGTTCCTGAAGGTGGTAGGCCCCAGATGATTGGGAATACCGGCATTCTTCACCTTCCTTCATTAGAGGTGCTGGCTTTGCGTGGCTGGTAAGGAATATCTTCTGGATTAAGGCCACAAAGTTGTTTTTGGTCTCTGGTTCCCTTTGTAGGTCGCAGAGGTGCGAAGTGAACCTAGAGATGGCATGTTCTCCATTGTTTGGGAAGCGCCTTCTTGGTGAACGGAATGGTAGCGGGTTCGCCCAACTCAACAAAAAGAAAAAAATAAGAAGCGCAGACAGTGGGGGTTGTGATTAAACTAATGTACTTTATTAAAAGAACTTGTCCCAAAAAAACATCCTCTGGGACAACAATGATATCAATATATGAATGGTAATAAAACAAAATATATATAATGCTGGTTGAAAAGATATGCGGTAACACTTGATCAGTCTACAGGGGATTGAAAACGGGAATTGCCCGATGTGAAAGTCTTAGTCCTGTAGATAGTGCACTGCCCGGGCAGGTATTAGTGAAGAGGGGTACCCCAGGGTTGAGACAATGTTGGAAAAGCTCACCCTTTTTGAATCTTGCAGATCCTTGAAGGTCCTGTTTTCCCTCAGAGCACGAAAAAACTGATCCGGTGCACACAGCTTGAATGTGCTGCACCTCGCGATACCACGCAGCCCTCCGGGTGTCCAGGTCTGATGTCACTTCCGGCTGTGACGCACAGACCCTTCCCGGTAGTCTCTGGGCTCCGTCTTTCAGCGCTACTTCTCCTGATGGTTGAAAAAGGGTTCGCCCAACTGCCAGATCCTTTTCTGACGAGCTCCTTGACCGTTGACATCAGGAATTCTCCATCTCCTATCAATGGTGTTTGCTTGTCGTCGTTCCTTGTTGTCTGGAATGCTGTGCACCGTAGGTCATTGGTGCATTCCTCTTGCACGAGAACATCTCCCCGTAGTTTGGTGAAACGCTTTTGTGTCTCTTTGTTAACTGCCATCGGGAGGTTATTTTCTCCCTGGACGTAACGAAGAACAGTCTCTTTTGCCCTATTAAGTCCCTTTATGAAATGTCTCTGTGATTGTCTTTTTTTAGACGTGTGAGAGGACAGTCTTTTTGACACTGGGGCTTCACCTGTAGGGCGTAATCTTTTGTGGTTATGCCAGCCGTGACAGCTGGCTGCTTTATCGCTGGATACTCTGTGGAGAGGAACGACTATACGTCCTAGCCGTGCCATTGCTCGCGAGAGGATCGTCTGATTGTTTATTGTCTTTTGGAAGTCACCTTTGGGAGGTTACTTTCTTCCTTCAGTGGAGTCGACTTGTCATCCTTGGTTATCTGAACCGCTAAGCACCCTAGGCCATTGTCACGTCCCCCCGATGCAAGGATGTTTTTGTTGGCCTCAGGGCTTTGACCTTGTCTTTTCTCTTCGCTTGGCCCTTCGGTCACTTGGAGATGGCCAAGACATGGTTCAGAGAGAGATGTGTGTCCACATTCTGTTACTACCGTTCTGCGGGCGTCGACATAGTCTTGCCCGTGCTCTTTGTTGGTGCACGCCTTGCCTACCCATCCTAGGTCAAGTCTTTGGGCGTATGGCGCGTTGTGGGGTCCGTTATGCTGTTTACGGACTTTATGTACCCTCATGATGTCCCTACCGAGCAGCAGCAAGATCTTGGCGCCTTGTTCTACCGGCCGGATGTGGATGGCTATTCCTTTGAGGTGGGGGTAATGGAGTGCCACGTCTGGTGTGGGAATCTCGTCCCTGTTTGTGGCCATGTGGTTGCACTCGATGAGTGTGGGAAGGGGCATGTCCACTTTGCCGTCTATTGAGCATATGGTGTAGCCATTCACTCTTCTCCCTGTGGTCTCCATTCGCCCTGCGCACGTTCTGAGAGTGTAAGGAGAAGCACCGTCTTGAATGTTAAACATATCGAAGAACTCTGACCTGACCAGCGATCGGTTGCTCTGGTCGTCGAGGATTGCGTACATCCGAATAGCCTTCTCAGGTTGTCCCTGGGGGTGTACTGCGACAAGGCATATTTTGGAGCAGGATATTTTGTCACCTTCTTTTCCGCAAACCTCAGTGCGCTGAGATGTGACGGATGTTGACTCTCCTTCCTCCCTGCCATGCTCCGCTACGGAGGATGGGTTCTTGAGTTGGTGGAGTGTCAGCGCCTCTGGGTGTAACGATGTCACGTGCTTGTCACTTTTGCACACTGTGCATTTGATCTCTTCTTTACAGTCCCTGGCTAGGTGAGTCGTGGAACCGCAGCACCTGAAGCAAACTCTGAATTCTCCAAGTAGCCTCTTGTGTTCCTCTAGGGACTTCATCCTGAACCCAAAGCACTTGTTGAGTGGGTGTGGCTTCTTGTGTATGGGACATTCCCTGTTTGGGTCCCTTGGTTCCTTGCTTCCGGTGGCCGACTGATCGGGAGTAGTTTGGGTCGTGGGAGGCACGTCCGTCCTGCAGACCGAGATGGGTGTTTGGGTGTTACCATATCTCGTCACTGGTCTCTCGTTCCTCAGGCTGCTTGCACTGTATGTGGTTTGCGCACCTAAGAAGAAGCTGGGGTCGTTCCTCGTCCTTGCTGCTTCGCGAATGAAGCTCACGAAGAATGAGAATGGGGGGTAGACGACTTGCTTCTCCCTTTTGTATTTGGAACCTTGTGAAATCCACTTTTCTTGGAGGTTGAAGGGTAGCTTCTCCAGGATGGGTCTCACTCCACGAGCTGAGTCTAGGACGTTGAGACCTATTAAGGAATGGTCTTTCCTTGCGAACTCCAGTTCTTGCAGCAGGTCCCCGAGCTCTCGTAACTTCGAGTAGTCTTTGGTTGTGATCTTGGGGAAGCTGTCGACTCTTTTGAAGAGCGAATCCTCGACTGCTTCGGGGCTGCCGTAGGACTCTTCTAGCCTTTCCCACACTAGGTCAAGACCTACTTGGGGTTGGTGCGCGTTGGCCACCCGCAGTCTATTCGCGTGCTCTCTGGATTTGTTCCCCAGGAACTTGAATAGCAGGTTGAGCTCTTCCCTTGCTGAGAAGTCCAAGTTGTTGATTGCGTCTTTGAACGTGAACTTCCACGTCCGGTTGTTCTCAGGCCGGTCGTCGAAGCTGGTGAGTCCTGCTTGCACCAGGTCACGCCGGATCATGTACTTGACTATGTCTGTCAGGCCTGAGGCATCGGCGTGTTTGTCCCGTTCTGAGGTAGTTGCTGGGAGGGTCTGTGCGGTCGCCTCTTCCTTGGCGTGGACGTGTGATGGCTGCTGGCCAGTGTGAGGGGCTGTTTTCTCCCGCGTGGGTGTACCTGGATTGCGAGCCTGTTGTTGTGCATCCGTGTGCGCGCTGGCGTGTGGATCACTGTTGCGGCTGTGGCTATCCCAGGCAGCATGTACCATTGAAGGAACAGCATCTTCTCCTCGTGGGCCTAGCAAGTCTTCGGTGTCTGGAGTCACTCCATCCGTGTTGAGATGGTGCGCTGGTGTTTACACTGAAGAGGCTCCTTACGTAGTCTTCAGTGCGTTGGGCTGGATTCTCTGAAGCTATCTGTCTGTACGGTAGCTCCCCGCTGTCCTGTCTCGCAGCTGCTTCTAGGACTTTGGCTTGGGCTATGGCGGCTTCCTCTTCTTTGCTTAGAGCCTCTAGATCCGCGTCCAATTCGGCCTTTCTACGCGCATTGGCAGCGGCAACGGTAGCAGCGGTGGCAGCATTGGCAGCGGCGGTGGTAGCAGCGGTGGCGGCATTGGCGGCAGCGACCTGCTCCTCCTCTTCTATGCGCGCTTTTTCTGCCCTTACGGCTACCTCTCTCCGACCATATTCGGCCCTGGCGCGTGCGGCCTCTGCGGTGGCTCGCGCCTTGGTAGCGCTCACGCTGGACATGTTAGATCGCGCTGACCTTGAAGAATGCCTGGATGTGCTTGAGCGCTGCGATGCGGTTTCCAGGAGGAGCTCTTTTCTCTTGCTTTGGGCGTCTACGATGGCGGTTTGCACGCGGCTGTCACGTGTCAAGTCAGTATTGTACTGTAAGTCCCTTTCTTGCAGGCTTTCACCGGTGTTAGCCCTGGCCAGGTAAGTGATGTGTGCCTCTGACAGCCTTTGGTAGCGTGCGTGATCTATCTTTAATTGAGTTATTGCCTGCTCGAGCTGTTGTACAGAATTGCCAGCGCCGGCGACATTGCATATCCCAAGTGTGGTAGTGTTCCAGGCCAACTCTAATTTAGCGCGGTGCGCTTCAATGGCAGTCTCGTATTTTTCGCGGGCCTTTTGTGTCAGTGTGACTGCCCGTTTGGGCCTTGCGCCTGCCTGCGCCTGTTGCAGTTGTGCAGCGGTCTCTGTGTCTGAGTGATCGCTCTGCTGCGTGATGTCTGGTGAGGCTCTGAGTTCTGCCATGCTGTAGGTGTGTGTAGGCCTTTAGCCAGTGCGTGTGGCGTGCGGTCTTTTACCTTGTCAGCGATGGGTGTCTGTCTCAGATGATGCCGAGCGGTGTCCTGCAGTGTGCAGCGTAGGGGTAGCTGTACTCACAGGTGTCCGGTGGCTTTGACCCGTGTCCTGGCGGGTGTCCGGTGGCGTGGCCCTTGATGGCGCTGGCCCTTGATGGCGCTGGCCGTGGGGACGTGCACAGGGGTAGGTGAGATGGTGGCTCCTCACTATGGGGCTGTGCAGGGGGTGCACTCAGACAGAGAAAAGGCAATTAGGTTTTGTGTAAGGAGCACTGTTTGTCTGCAAAGCTGCTGCCTCGTGTGCAAGGTTGCTTGTGCAGTGTAAGCTGCTGCTTGACTGTTAAGGCTGCAGGCTGTGTGCAGTTTGAGCTACTTGGTGCTTCTTTGTGTACAGAGACTGCTCTGTTTTATCATGGAGTCTGGAGTAGCAGCTCCTGTAAGTGTCTGTAAGGCACACGGTATCTTCTCACTATTCTGGAAGCCAGGGGTCATGTGTAAGATGATTTAGCCCAAATAGTGTCAACTCGGCCCTCTTTTCCAAGCACAAAAAGTTCTGTTTCTTTTCTTACTTTATTTGAGAAAGTAGCATAAAATACAGTCACTTGTGAAGAGGTGTTGATGTATGAATAGTGTCTCTCTGTGGGTGCCTTGGTAGTTAAGGGCAGGTGAGAAGATAATCCTACCATACAGGAGTATACAGCAGTTCTCACTCATCCAGAGGTAATGGTGGAAAAGGAAGTGAGGGGCAAGGGTCACACTAAAGGTTCAGTGAGACTGCACTAACTGTCAGCAAAAGACAGGGGGGGAAATGGGAAAGCCCAAAACTAGGAGGACTGGAGAAGTTGCCAGAGCAACCAGGGGTATGACAGACTGGAAGGAAAAAGAGATACATGATGTATCCATTCCATCTGCACTGAGAGAGAACTGCAAGGAAAGTGACATCCTAGTGCAGCTAGCAGGGGGAACTGCCAAGGGAAGGGGGGCTAAAACAGAAAAGACAGACAGGGGTATTTCTGTTTCATGACACTAATAGTTATGTTTAATTGTAGGTCTATTGTTTTAGAGGTTCCTATTTTTACATGTGCATAGTTTGGATGTTCACAGTATCTAAAATATAACAAATAGGTAAAGAATCTGCTTGTATGTGATATACAATATTGTGTATATGTGTTCGTTCAGAAAGGCAGGCACTCCATATTGTTGAAAAATTAAATTTATTGCATTTCGGCTTCCAATAGAGCCTTCCCTACGAACGCCATAGTAAGTTTAGCAACTCATTTCTACTCTTCCCCCATGTGTAAATTATGCAAATGAGGTGATGTAATACACACTGATGCCCCAAATCAATACAAAATTAAACATGACAAAATAAACATCAAGTGTTGCCTCGTATGGGTGGCACCAGAACTGGAAGATCAGGAAGAAATAAACATATAGTAACATAATACAAAATATATAAGAGTGCTACAAATAAGCAATTAAGCATTGTACTTTATCAAACGTGTCTGTAAATAAAGGGATACTGCTGAGTTGGGTCCCTATGAGACCACTTGCACATATATGTAAAACCGCAGTCAAGACCAGTACTGACCACAATAATAATGGGCTTTAGGTCAATGACATGAGTCTATGGCAGTTACCCGTAGTGGTGAAGTGGCCAGCAACGGCAGGTTCTGGCAGCTGGGTGAGTCGCGGAAAAGCTGCCATTTGGTCGTTGCGTGTCCCTTGACACCTATATATGAGGGAAGGTTTCATCAATCTAGTAGAGGTGGGGGTTACCTCTAGACACCCTTTAATTCAAGTATTGAATATACTGTGTTTGAACCTCTGCAATAACACTAGTTGCATATCAAAACTTTATTAGGATTGATTTGCCTAATTCATAAGCGTGAGACAACTCAAAGTATGGAGACTGGTATAATGGGTATTACCCGAAGACCTAGCAAAAATAATGAATGGGTTAAAAACCAAACAAGTGTCTGTAACATCACCAGGGTGAAGACATTAAAATGGCACTTGGCCAGACATATGGCAAGAAGAAATGACCAGCATTTGATGGTACTGGAGCAACGTGGAGGAGAGGCTTGCAATCGCAGTGCCTGGAAGATCATTGGGCAAGTCTTCATCCAGCAGTGGCTCAACAAAGGCTGAGGGTGATTGATGATTTCTATACACTGTTTATTTAACATAAGTGGAATTCTAAGTTTGTAATTTAAAAATGAGTAGCGGTTCACATTACTCCATAGTATAATTACACTTTGGTACTTCCCTTACAAATTATTTGTGATGCCAGACTCTGAGTTCAGAGTCCATGTACTTGTTATAGATTTGACATTCATTGCGTGGGCTTGTCAGAACATGGCTGTAATACAGCTGGTACAACATGGTACTGTAGGAAATGGTCTGTGTGTGTCTTCCTAAGAGAGGATATTGAAGAGCTTGGAGAACATTTTCATCAATACGGTGATTTATCAATACATTGTCCATTGCTTCAAAGTGCATGGCTGTTTTGTGATAGTGTCCCCAGTCAGTATAAACCCTTGTGTAGCTTTTCCCCGTATTGATTACCCCTATTGTGTTAACAAAGCCCATAAAAAATAATAAATGGTGAATTTGCTGGTCCGGAGCAGGAACGATTAACGTATTTGCGGTCAGTTGTTAAAGTAGCAGTCTAAGCTGTTTTTTTGTTTTCTTCTTTTTAAAGCGCATTTTCGATTAAAATAAGAAAAATCAGGGGATTTCCGGGGCTGAACGTGTTGGATTGTCGTCTCCGAATATCTTTTTATACCGAATATATTGCTCAAACCAGCTGGGCTGCATGTCCTATGGAGGAAAGTATCATAGAAAGCAGGGTTGTCCACGGAGCTAAAATTAACTCCGTTCAGCTCCAGAGATCACCTACTTCCCACTTTGTCCGTGGGATAAAAAAAGGTGAAATAAAAACCTTGGGTGTAAAATGGACCAAAACCGTTATGAATTAGTTTTATGTCTTGTAGCGCTGTACATAAAACTTTGCTAGCCACTTTCCCTGCCCCATACAGCTTACAAGCTAACTTTTGGTGCCTGAGCCACAGGGAAATAGAGACTTGATCAAGGTCATAAGGAGCTGCCACTGGAATTTGAACCAGCCTCCCTTCAGGGTCTGTGCCTTAACTCGCCAAGCCACTCCTTCAGCCCAATATCAGATGTTTGTTTGGGTGAAGCCACCAGATAAAGGATAATTTTTGGAATTTTAAGTTTTTAAAAAATATATCTATATTAACTGATTTTTAAAGTACAGTGTTACCTGTAGCCTCAGGACATAGAGCGGTGGTGTGGAATCACTTGGTGGCTTTTCTATTCAATTAGGGGCAGAAGCAATAAGATTTGGAGAGGGATAGTGAGGCAAGAAAGGGAGTTAGGTGCATGTCCACCTCAAATAAATTAAATTGATCTGGAACCCTGAGGTTCCAATGCTGGGGCTCTGATGTCGTTGTGACTGATCCTGAAGTAGTCAGTTGATGCGACTGGTACATGAATGCTGGAAACTGAAATGGAGGGAGTGATCTGCCTCTTGAAAACAAGCAAGTGCCCACGACATACCTGGCATGTCATTAAGGTGCTCTAAAAATGATATACCTATCACTTCCACTTGTGCTCTCTTGGTAATAAAGCATGAATCCACAATGATCATTTTTTATTTAGATAATCTTGTAATTTCTAACTCCTGTTTAAATATATTGGGGGGCACAGAAAAAAAAGTTTGCGCACCCCTGCACTAAACTGCCCTTTACGCCATGATCAAGGAATTTCCCTACTGCTACTCACAAAACAAAGGCAGTGGGGAACATTGCTTCTTTAACTCTGAAATACTACTACAAGTTTGTTTACCAGTGCATATAGAAGAGGAATTGTAAATCATAATGATCTGTTTTTAGCAGAAGGGCCAGCAACAACTCCCAATTTCTAGGCGTTAAGTAAATCTAATACCAACATAGATCCTTCATGAGCAAGGTCTCGCTTGGCTAAAACATGGCCAAGTGACAGACATCCAAATGGAGTAGCATTTAATAGGACATTGATGTATGCAAATTGTCACCTGCCACTTCTGTAAATTGGCCCTTTATGCGGATAGCCAGAGTTTAGTAACGACATCTCTAGCAGTAATGTTATTGTGATACTAGCAGAATGTATATATGTTCCCAATTTCCAGTTGTCACAATAAGAGCGCTTTTCCTCATTGACAAGCAGCCATTAACTAAAAGCTTGAAACAAAAATCTTGGGAAAAAAGCAATGCATTGCTGACCCTCTTAGCACTCGAGTGGTTAACATTATGAATCTTATTTGGATTTATAGCTGCAAAGATCCCCATCTCCCAAATAAGGGCAATTCAAAGGCTTTGGACATTAAATGACATTTTAATTAAACTTTTAGAAGTCCTAAAGAGTGATTCTTTCTTCCTTCCCCTCCAAATTAAAGATATTGGACAGGCTACTGCATTATACATAGTGCAATTGTTTTGAGTCCATCTTATAAGTATATATAGGACAGGACTCTTCAAGTCATGCGTAATATCATGTCAACAAAAGGCTTTTGGGATGTGTGCTGCATTTTTTTAAACAAACTCTTTTAAACTAAAGAAATGTACATATGGTAGAACTATTATAAATGCTTGCAATTGTGGAAGTACCATAATTTTTATTTATAAAATCAATCAAAAAAAGCACTTGTTCTATTTTGTGCAAGGCCTGCTTAGGGTTAACGGGCCATCGGGATACAGCTGTATTAAGTATAGATGTAACAGCATTTATTGTGCCTGCTAACATGTTAGAAGATCACGAATTACATGATTTCGCCAATGATCTTTAACCCAAGTTCCAGATGTAGCCAGACTCTTTCCGTGAAGAAACACTGCGACTCTGGGTATAGCTAAAGCTGTGACTGCCTGCTGGTTTTTTTCCCCTTCTCAATTGGACACGCCAATGAGGGATTTCCAACTGCCGCGATCAGGATTCCACATCTTCACCTGGTAGCACAAACAGTCTGGCTACATCTGTATGTTGGTTTGAATGGAGCCGTTCCAAAATATTGCCTTCTGGATTTCCTGCCAAAACGTGGTCAGATTCAACAATGGCTGCTACGTCTGTATATAAAGATATATAAGGTTTTTTTATTGGAAGGACTATGAACTATAACCAGTATTTTACGTTAATACTTTGGGTATTGTGTATTTTTTTTTTTGTAATGTATGTTACCTACTTAGGTGGAGAGATCTGATTTAGATAATCAATTTGTTTCTTTAAATATATTGAACATTACACTATAAGACTCTTGTAGTAGTCCTACTCGTCATTTTATTTTTCTGATCCAGTGGAGTGTTCTTTCAGCTGGAAGAACAAACATAATTTTGCCTCTTCATCAGTCCCATAAAAATGTGACAAATGAACACCAGAAGTGAGCATACACATTCCTGTACTTGGAACATCTGCCAGGTATTGGCCATGAAGTCAAATCTGTTCAAAATGCTGACATAACGGTCTACAAGTAAAGTTTCTGTGTCTAGGACAACATGATGGAGATGTTATACTAACATAATTCAAACTGCTTCCGAGAAAACAATGCAGGGCACATCTGTAAACTGTACACTCTGAATTGCTTAGGCTGAGGACCCGCTGCGGTTGGCGGCGCGTGCGGCCGCGTGCGTGCAGGCCACCAGCCCCTTACCGGATATGTGCCTGCCCCCGCTGCCTCCTTCCGACAGGGCTGACTGCGTGCTGTGGCGCGTCAGCCTGCCGGAAGCTACCAGCGGCTTGTGTTCTGCAGGTCTGACGCGTCACGTGGTGCACGTGTCAGCCAATGAGGAGGGGAGGAGGAAGGAGCTTCGGGAGGGAAGTCTGTTAGTTAGACAGCCGTGCATAGCTCTCCCATGCATTGCTCTCCCTCTCCCCCCTTCCCATGCATGGCTCTCCCTCTCCCTCCCTCCCGTGCATGGCTCTCCCTCTTCTCCCCCCACATTTCCCTCCGGTGCCCACTTCGCAGCTGCCCCTGCTCTGTCTTTTGACACGCCCCCCTCCGCCCCGCGCCGAACAAAGTTATCTGCAGACCGCAAATCGCGGTGCAGTAACTTGCATGCGCTACCAGCAAGCAAGGCGGCCGTGCGGGCTCGTGCAGCGGGGCCTTAGCCTTATGTAGCTCTGCTTTCTTCCCCCCCCCCCCTCTGGGAGACCTTGCCCTGGCTACAGGTTTGTGTGGTGCTGGTTACCTGTGAGGGTCCAGGAGAGATGAACTTCCGCGATAAGGGGAAACAGGACAGGCTTTTGGTGATCCTCAGACTCTGGTGTCATCAGCGCCTCCAGTTGCATGACAGGAAGACAGAAAGATAGTCTGGACCAGCCATGGCTATACTTATTAGTTCATATTTGGGATGGCTGCACTAAGCATTGCCTCTTGATATAGACCTACTGTTGCATAGAGCAGGGGGGCGCAAGATTTTCTGGGGGGGGGGGGCACGGTCGTTATAGAGGTCCCGCACTCTCCCCCCAGGCATTTAAATAAAATGCCAGGGGACCATGCGGCGCCTCCAAAACACACACCTTCCCTTCCAGTGATGCGTCGTCATGGTAACCCGACGTCGAATGATGGCAAAGTGACGTCCCATGACCCCGCGCGTCATTTGATGCTGGGGGGGGGGGGGGGGGGGAGGCGTCGGAGAGCAGGCAGGGGTGCGCACAGGGAGAAGTTTGCACACCTCTGACAGAGTAATCTCACAGGCAGTTGAAACACTTCACCTTGTGTGGAATAGCCTGCCATTCATTTCTTGCTGGAGCTGTTTTCAATGCATTGCGGTGCTGCAAGAATTGAAGGGTTATTAACTTTATCGTCTGTTGAATTAATATGTAAAGACTGGAAGATGTGTATTTGAGAATTGCTGGGCAACTATATTTATGGATTTCCCCCTGCGCTGACTGTTAGCCTTTGATCATTGCGTGTGACCTGAGGTTCACAGGTTCATATCCAGGCCAGATTCTTTTTGCTCTTTATCCTTTGCAGGTCAATAACATGAAGGGCAGCTTTTCCCGGTACTAAAAAAAAAAATCCTAACAAAATCGTACACTTGTGACTTAAAAACTATTTGAGTTAAAATACGACCTTTTAATAGTTACAAATTCATCTGGGATTTTAAGGTGTGTGTGTGTGTGTGTGTGTGTGTGTGTATATATACTGTATGTACTATCGGATAGAACAGTTGGCACTCCTGTAGGCGCTATTATGCTACAGGTGCATATCCCATATACGTAATATATTCATACGTTACCGTTCCGAGGTCAGGTAATCAAGAGAGAGCACTCTGTTAGAATTACTTCAAACTGTGTATTAGTGAAAACAGTGATACATCAACAAAAAACAACAACGTTTCGGTCCTCCACAAACAGGACCTTCCCCATATATATATATATATATATATATATATATATATATATATATATATATATATATATATATCAAAAAATAAATAGATGATACCGTTCTGTGGCTAACGAAATGCTTTTATTTGTACGAGCTTTCGAGATACACTGATCTCTTCTTCCGGCGATGTTACATTGTAACATCGCCGGAAGAAGAGATCAGTGTATCTCGAAAGCTCGTACAAATAAAAGCATTTCGTTAGCCACAGAACGGTATCATCTATTTATTTTTTGATTATTGAAGCTCGGCTAACACGGTACTGATACCTCTACATGTGTGTGTGTATATATATATATATATATATATATATATATATATATATATATATGTATATGTGTGTTTGTATATGTATACAGTATTTATACACTGTATGTATAATTTTATGTATAATTGCTTGCTGCATTAGATAATCTAATTATACCTGGGAATGTACAGTAAAAGCTGGAGTGGTCAATCAATAGGCTGTCACCTCTGCAAGCGGATTTAGATTGGTCTCTTTTTATGATTTTTTTTGTACAATTCTTTGGTAAAAAGGGCAGTCTGTTGTAGGTCCAAAATGAATGAGCAAAATAAAAATAGCGGTTACATGCAAATCTGCCGGCCTTGGCCAAAGTGTAAGGGGCTACAATCTGGGTGACTGATTTTGCCTTATTTTTTTATTATTTTTTTACCCAAATGTAACTTTTTTCATAAATTTCCCAAAACAATAAAAATTTGCAATTTTGTGGGGCTATTGGCATGGTTAGATCTATAGGACTTTTCTTTAAAAACTTTTTATGGTGGGCTATGTGCACTTTTTTTTTTTTGTTTTTTTTTAAAGGAGTCGAGCACGCTGCTTTTTTGTATATTTAGAAAAGAAAATGTTTCAAATAAGTTGGAAATAGGGGGTCTCCGGACCTGAACCGTGTTAATTGCAGCCCTGGGGACCCCCTGCTTCCCTAGATGCATATCTCCATGTGGGGTGCAGGTAGTATCCCTTTCTGGGTTCACAATATGGCAGCTTAAATGTACAGTGGGTCATTAGGAAGCAGTAACGTCACCCCCTGCGGCTCCCTGTTGGCTCACATAACTGGGGCATTTAAACTGAAGAGAGATACCGGCACCCCATATGGAGGGGTATGTATCGTGGGAAGCATGTGGTCCCTGGAGCTGAAATCAACATGATTCAGCTCTGCTTCAAACTTGTTAATTTATTTATTTTTGAGTGCATTGCGATGACTGCTCATGTAATGGTTTAAATCTGGGAGATCATTGTATCCAAATGAGATGCCTATAAAGCTTACAATTTGAATATACTGTATATTCTTAACTATAAATGCTACTATCAAAAGGGAAGCGCAACAGAGGAAAACCTCATAAATGCATTTTTGTGCTTCAGGAAAAAGTCAATTAGAATGTGGACAGCCAAGAATAAAAGAAAAACCATTCTTGTCTGGGCTAGAACAAAAGTTTGTGTGGATGCCGAAACCTCTGAATTGCCTCTCTCCTGTGTCCCGTAGAGCATAAGTTGGTGGTAATTAGGGGGGCTCAGAGTAAAGATGTTCCACGGCTTGGTGAGCAGAAGCAGCTGGTGTTGAAGGCAATAGAACTCAGTGTTGCCTCACTCCTGTACTCCTGTACACCTGTGAGCATTGTTACATTATTTAAAGAAGTGAAATGCATACCTATCTGTTTTGAACTAGTAGGGGCAGACCTTTTAAATCTGGTTGTGCACTCAAATTATTGTAATATTTACAATATTTATCTCTTATAGGAGTTCTGATGTAGACATATTTTGAATATAAATGTCGTCCAGAATGGTGTTTTTTTTTTTTTTTTAAATTATAATAGAGTAGTGTGTGTGTGTGTGTGTGTGTGTGTGTGTGTGTGTGTGTGTGTGTGTGTGTGTGTGTGTTAAGATTACTTAAAGATGTCCATGTATTCCTTCCCTTTTATAATGAAAGAAGAATGATCTTAAACTAACATTTCTGATTTGTTAATGTTGCATACTCGGTTACACTTTACTAAGCATCCTATTATAGATATGTTTGACTGTTTGCTTTGAGCAGTTCTTGAAAGATTGTTTCTAGTGTTATCCCTTGTATCCCATATAATTTTTAATGGATTTTGTGTACAGATTTCCTATTGACCGTAGAATCACTTTTCCATGGCTTTACTTGGCATCATTTCTATTTGTCTAAACGGTTGAGTGTTAACTTTTTTTTACTGACCTCTCCAAATGTTATCTTATAGTATTTTAGTTCATATCATATTTTTTCTTCCATATTATAGGGCACAATGGCTAAAATGGAGGTGAAAACGTCACTTCTAGACAACATGATCGGTGTGGGAGATATGGTACTTTTAGAACCTCTAAATGAAGACTCATTCATCAATAACCTCAAAATGCGTTTTGATCACAGTGAAATTTATGTAAGTATATATTTTAAGTGATTTGTCTTGTATATTTGCTAATGCTCATTTTTGTATTAATCATGTTCTTGCTGAAATGTCTGTAATTCCAGATCCAGGCTTGTGATTTTAGTTTAGATTTAATTTTTTTTTTTTTTTTTTTTTTTTTAACCTTGCATGAAACCGCTTTTATCTTCTGATTACCGTCCCATTGCTAAGATGTATTTTACTTTTGCCAGCACTTGCAAAATCAGCAGCACAACCAGGGGGGGTTCAAGGGTGCATGGATGCATGTGCACCCCCCCAAGAATTTCATATATTTTCTCGCGGTTACAGAGGCCCCGCCCGCGCTCTTCCCCACGACAATTAAACTGATTGCTGGGGAAGAGAGAGGGGCCTCGATTAGAGAGCAGCCCCCTCCATTGACGTCAGTCATAATGTCGTGGGGCTGCAGGTAAAAACTTTGCCGCCCCCCCCCCAAATAACAATTGCTTGGTGCTCCCCTGTGCAAGATAAAACCAAGATGCCAGTAGCGGTCATCTAAGAATGATGTCACGACTTTCTATTGACCAATAGTGTGATGCTGACCAAAGTAGCCATATAGAAATTTCCTTGCAAGAATTCTTGCCAGGAGAAACACAGTTCAATATCTCATTAACCGAGAGGTCCCTGTAGCTTGGAGGTCCGCGGTTCAGCTCCAGGGCCCCATGTATCATATAAAGTTTAAAAAAAAACTAAATAGTATAAATATATACATATTAAAGAATGAACAATGCAGAATGCTGCTTTAAATATTTTATAACCACATAATGCATGTAAGTGCTTACATTCTTTTTAGGTCCTGGGTATTTCTGTCCTGTTAATATATTTAGACATGATTTAATATTCCCACAGATTTCGATTTTTGAAGAAGTCTGTTGAAACCTGCTAATACAGCAGATTACCTAGAATTAGGGTGCTGCTACATTGCCTGGCTGGCCAGCCTGCACCCAGCCTGTACTGTCCAGCCTGTACACTTCTGCACACACCTAAAAATCAGTTAGTCAAGCTGTGTATTACCTCAGTGATCATATGGCCAGGGATGGTTTTTCATGTATTAGTTCAAACAACAACAACAACCCATAGAGATTGCTGCTTTAGAGTTGGTAAATAAGCGTACTATTTATTACCACATATTGTAAGGCTGTAAATCTTAACTGTTTGGAGCAGTCACATTGAGCTGGATTTGTTCAGTGATCTGAGACAAGCAGACTGGTCACATATGATCTAATGCCAGTTCTAGGCATAAACAATTGCTGCCTCTATGGTGTGGAAACCCAATGCTAATCTGAGCTTTAGTCAATCTGAAATGCTTCCAAAATAAGGACAAAGTTCTGATACCCATGGCAGTTAATACTTCTCCCTTCCCCTTTTTTATTTCCAATGTCAAGTCCCAGGACATACTTGAAAACGAGAGGTAACTCTCAATGTATTACTTCCTGGTAAAATATTTTAAAAATAAATACATTTACCAAAAAATGTGTTTTAAAAAAATCCTTGTTGCCAATTTTCCCAGAATTAACATGTGGCACTCAAGGGGTTAAACATTAGTGTTAAAATAGAATTTTGGAATAGGTACAGTGGGGATGTTTTCTGTATTCCATTTGAAAACATGCCAATAAAAAAATTTAAGTTAAAAAAAAAAAATATATAGAATTTTGGAGACCTTTAAAAACATTCCAGTCTGTACTCCCAAGCTCTATTTTTGGTATCTTTGTGCACTTTCCATTTCTGAAATACAGAACTCTCAAAAACAGGGTTGGGCATAGATTGAAATGGCTGCCTGCACTGGTTGCCATGGAAATAAAAGCCAAAATGTTTAGTAACTCCTTCAGGATTTTTTTAGAGGCTCTAAAAGTGTTATGTTTGGGGAACATGTCTGTACTGCAATGTGACCTTCACTCTAGGTAGATTTTAAAGGCAGTTTCTGCTATTACAGAGCATTGCGTGTTCTAACATTGTTTTTACCAGGAAATGATAGAGGAGACCCTACATTTTACAATCGCACATTCCAATCCACTGTCCAGCATGTACTTCCACCAACACATCTCATCGAGGGCCGCCGACAGGGTGGTTGGGGGGGATAGCTGGGACAATTGTCCCAGGCCTTGTGTCAACGGGCCGTACAAGGCTGCCCCTCCCTCCCCCCCCCTTCCTTCTGCAACCATCTGCAGGTCCATCTGCCTGCCTGTAGATTTCTCCCCTCTGCAGCATGCCGCCCCTCAGGGCCGGGCCCCCCTTCCTCAGGCATCTGTTGTCCAGTGCTTTTGCAGGCCCATCTGCGGTCTACAGGTGCCATCTTGTGCTGCCCCCTTTTACAATATGGCTCCCTCCTCTCCTGCAGCCTTCCTTGTCCCCAGGCCCATACCAGCTCCTCTTCCCCCCCCCCCACAGACCCATCCAGACCTCCTATTCTACACCCCCCTCCTGTCCATACCTCCTCTCCCCCCCCTCCCCCAGGGGGGTTGATCTATAACTTCTTCTCATTATCTCTCTCCCCAGTGCACTCTTGGTGCAGAGGGGACGACAACTGTTTCTTACAAGGCAGTTAAAAAAAAAAAAAAAAAAAAAAAAAAACAAATATATATATCTATCATGTGTATATATGTGTGTATGTGAACATATATTTGGGACTGAGGCTTTACAAAGAGACTAATTAAAAAACTGGCCTGTTGGTTTCTATGCATAAGTGTATGTAATGTTACATGGTACACTATTGTCTTGGTCTATCTCACCACAGTGTTGCATATTTTTTTTTTCAACGTCCATAGTAATGTAATACTGTACTTTGTTCTAAAATGGGGAAGTGGAGTAGCTGTCTCTTGGTATTTGCAAAACAAAACAAAACATGTTGTTAGTTTTCTTTGCATATGCACTGTTTCCTTCAACATGTGTAACATATGCATATGTACATAACAGCATGCCATTCAGTAGTTCATGTTTGTGATGGTAATAACCATGTTTACAGATGGTAATAACTTGTTCTATCATTCATTAACAATAGATAGAGCCCCACAATAAAACTTGTAAAAAGAAATAGAAAAGTATTCAAATGTATTCATTTACATTTTTTTTTGTTTCCCTTCAATATATGCATCTATAAAATCCACACAATGAAAAGTAATTAAGACCAGGTAGTGTTTCATAAGAAGAAGGTGATGTGACTTTATAAATGGTTGCTGTAAAAAAAAAAAAAAAATGTTATTCAGAGTTGTTTTCTAAAAAAAAATGCTACAACTATTTTCTCATAGTACAGAACTGATTTATTGACAAACGGACATGTAGGATATTGCATGGTCTGCAGCGTTAAACACGATCGATTAAAAAAATATGAAAATATTCAAATACTGTATGAAATATTATATTAACAGAATTGCAGCTGAAATGAAAGACTATTCAAATAAAATTAAAATATACCACGGTCCTATGGGGATATTATCCATGAAGTCATGAATATACAGTATAAAGCACAGAGCAATGCCAGGGTGAAAAGATCAATGTGTTCCAATACAAAATAGATGAACTATACCATAAACAGAATCTATATAATTATGCCGTTAACAACCTGGAAGTGTAGCAACATGCTGGCACATAATAAATACTTATATAATATTAATAACCTAAAATGAGACCTATATAGCAACGTATCCTTTGGCTTCCCAAAACACTCATCTATTCAGCAGGTAGAGCGATACCTTGCAAATATATTTTGCATATTTAAATTTGCTTCATTACAGCTATCTTAGGTGGGTTCACAGGAATCTCTCCACGTGTTTTTTAGGCGGTGTAAACTCTCGCCCTCATGTTTTATACTTGGCAAACTTTTTTTTAAAATTTAAAAGTTTGACAAAACCAGCCCATTTCACCAGATATTTTTTTTTAACTTGGACGAAAAGTATGCACACCTGTATTTGGAACAACGAGTCTGGCTACATCTGTACACAAACATATATTTAACTTAATACTCTATATATTTTGCTTCTTGACCCTCCCCATAGCAAATTATTTCATAAATGTTAGCTGGAATTTTGTTCTACTCTTAGACATCTTGTTTAGTAAAATTAGTGCTTTTTATTAAACAATCCACCTGCAACCCTGTTACAAGACCTGTGTTCTATCCCATGATCCTGAAATCCTATAAATAAATGTTAAAACATGGGCAGAAAACATACACTTTTGTTAGGGCTATTTATATTAGATTTGGGCGATAAAGAGCAATGTAACCCCTTTTCTGCCAGCAGGCCTTTGCAATATATTGCAGGGCCCTCTGGCAACCAGGGTTAAAACTAGCAACATCAATTTGAAGTGTGGAGCATGCATTACCATTTGTGTAAGGTATTTGTAGAGGTCCCCACTAATAATCGAGAAGTGTTGAGGGCTTTTCAGGATGTACCATGGAATGGAACACAATCCCCACTTTTGTGTTAAACCACTTTTATTTACAAAAATGTTTAATACATCTGAAACGGAGACCACTGGCTTCCAAGATATTTGTAGGTTTTTTTTGTGTTTGTTTTTTGTCCCTGTAAGAGCTACAAATATTGCTGTGAAGTCACCAAGTTGCAACATCTCCCAATGCTGTTGGGAGCTGACATAGTTGGGCTGGACCTGGAGGCTATATTGCATCCACTGGGCAAGTATTCTTGCCTGCTGGAAAAACGAAATTGTATCTTGGAAACCTGGGGATTCCACAGAGATCAGAAGACCATGGTCGTCTCCTAGAGACACCCCAGGCGATGGGAAAAATAAATTAGACAAAAAAAGTTTACCTGAAGGTTAAGCCTCGTATAATTTTGTGCTAATAAGTCAATTTCTGTTGGAACATGCAGTGCTCCTTGTACTGCATGTCATGACTGGGTAATTGCAAACTGGATCCCTAGTATTTTCTTGCTTGATTGATTATCTTAAAGTAAGAATTCAAACACAGGATCCTATATCACCATTGGGACATAAGTAGAAACCTGAGAGGAGCAAGCCAAATAGAACACATATATGAATCAGGCAGATGTCTCAAATGGTGCTCTGATTGTGTGATTGTGCAGCTTAATCTGTGACACTAACTGATTTTTGGCTGTTTTTCAAGCTCAAGGTATAATGGAATTGCAATAAAGCATTCACCAATATAACTCCTTTATCTAAAATAGCAGCATTTTTTTTTTAGTGTTAGATGATCTGGGGACCTCTGTGATCCTCCCAGCTGAATGGACCCCTCTACTTTCTGGTGAAAAAACAAAATTGTAATTTCTTGCCAAAATCTACCAATATGGCCTCCAGGGTCACCAATAGGAAGATGTGATGTCATTAGATGTCACAGATAAGTGACCCCGGGAACATCTTTTTTTTTTTTTTTGTTTTTGTTCTAGCATTTCTGTCCTCCCAGTCAAGTATCCTTGTCTGGCAGTTTAAGGGTTAATTTAATGACACTTTACTATGGGGATACAAAATTAATTAAAAAAAGAAAAGAAATACTCGTCTGATTTAAATGATATATTCCTAAAAGCGAACAGCTGCCATCGCAGAACTCTGATTAAGGGAATCCCAAAAGGCCATTTCTTGAGGCTAAAACAAAATTGTTCAAGGGAGAGAAGATGTCTGTGTACAGTCCAGGGGCTATAGTTCATCAGATTTTGCTTGTGCTCTGGGGGAAGTAGAATATATGGACGAGTCAAACTTACTGAAGAGGACCCCTAAGAAAGCCATTAGAAGTGAGACTCCTCTATTCATTACTCAGTTTTGCAAGCAGGCTGACCAGATCAAGTCCATTATTAGGAAACATTGGGAAGTTTTGTGTCTGGACAGGTTCTGAAACCATATGTACAGCTGGGCCCTAATATAGTATTCAGATGTGCCAAAACCATTGCCAATTCCCTTTCCCCGAGCCTATTTGTATCAAAGGAGGAGACACCTATGAATCTACCCAAAGGTTAATTTAGGCGTAATCAATATAAAATCTGCATGCAAATGAAATCCTCACAGAAGTTCAACTCTACAGTAACTAAAGAGACACATAGAGCTAATTAATTTATAAATTGCGGAACAACTTTTGTCATATACCTAAACTCACTTGCGGCTGTGGCAAACTGTTTGTAGGTCGGACTACCAGATGTTTGAAGACTAGAAGTATGGCACATGTAAGACTTATTTCCAAAGGTTATACCAATCATCCGGTATCTAAAACATTTCACACTTTGCGATAAGAGGAACATGAACAACTTTAGTTTCAATGGGATCGAGCATATTCCCCCATTAGAAAGAGGGGTGTGATAGAATCAGAGGATTAGATCAAAAAGAGGCCTACTGGATCTTTATCTTAAAAACAAGGATCCTGTTTGGTTTAAATATAGACTGGAATTTTAGTCACTTTTTATGATAATTTTGGCCTCATTTAGGGTAACTGTGACTCGTTTTGGATTCTCTGAGGATTCAGAATGTTTGTGTACTTATATAGATATGCTGAATTATGATTGAGACTCTGTCTTGAAACTGAATCTTCATAACTTATATAATACAATGGATGGATACTTCGCTTTCGGCTATTTACAAGATTTAGTCCAGGCAATAATATCACATATATAGTTATTGGATGTCTGGCTTATTGATTATTTTTCGAGTCTTTCTATATACATACTGCAGGAGACCAATAATTTTGCATGTACTGTATCTGCAGTGTCAGTGATAACCAATACTATTGTTGTCCCATTCATTATATATGTGTAGAACTACCCCTAGGCCACTGTTAAATCACAGTGTTAATAGGTGCAAATGTATCTGTACACAAAGGGTTGTTTATTCATTTATTTAAACATTATGAATTTGGATAGTATTAGGTTATATTAAGTGAGGTTATATATACTTTATCTGATAAGATCTATAGATAGTGTGTGTGTGTGTGTGTGTGTGTGTGTGTGTGTGTGTGTGTGTGTGTGTGTGTATATCACATTAATCACAATTTTTTTGTTTATCTTAGTAATGTACTTCTATAGTTATGTGCATATATTCTCGATTTACATATCTGTTTGCTTCGTTATGTCATTTTAGTATCCGCTTTTTAGTATCTTTCTTTTGCACTTTTTCATAATTTCGTTTCATTTCCATTAATATTTTTCAGTCTTTTATGTTGGTCTGTTTCAATAAAGTTTTTCCCATAGAGATGTTCAGAACCAATAGGTATTGACGTTGGTAGCGCTATGCTAATAGATGGGGAGTCTATGGGTCCCTAGTGCGTGATGTTCTACTCGGGGAAGGTTTCTATGTGCTTATTTTTACTATTCTGTTACACCTTGATAAAGCGTGGTTTGCGCAAAACGCGTAGGTGCGTTTTTTTAACCTCTATTTGATCCCGTATGATGTAATAAATATATATTTTTATTAGAGTCCCTTCTTGATCTCTTTTTTTGTGTGTGACGGTAGTGCTCCACTCAAGTCTCTCTCGTCTGATTATAAAATTTTTTTTAAATGGTGTCATTCACATATATTAAACATGACACCACCATTTCTTCACTAATGCCCCTTTAACATTTGTTTTATAATGTTTAATGACTTGGAACAGTTATTAAAAGAGCAATGCCTCCTAGAACCAAAGTTAACTAATGGCAGTAACCTGTCTTAAGGGGTTACATCTGGATAAGTGATGCTTTTTTATTTATACCAAATCTGTAACCTACTATATAATTTGTACATATTCATGTAAAGCTAGTTGTTGAACAACAACCTGAGGCTTGGTGGGGGGGGGGGGGGGGTTCCATTTCCTCAGACAGATCTGTCACTGTGTTTTCAAGAGTTTGCACAAGCAGCGCCCCTCTCTCCCCCGCCCATCAGTCTCTGCCCTCTCTCCCCTCCCATCATTCTCCGCCCTCTCTCCCCCTCCCATCATTCTCCACCCTCTCTCCCCCTCCCATCATTCTCCGCCCTCTCTCCCCCTCGATTCTGAGGACAGGGTGGGGATATAGATAAATAAATAAAACACTTGATTGACAAAAAAAGTGCAATTTGTAAATAATTTCCAGAGAAACAAAAGCAAAATCTTTGTTTTTAGCATGGTTAAATTAATTTAAGGATGCCAATTAGATTGGCCAAAAAAAAAAAAAAAACTTTAATCAATTTAGCAGTTGTGGTGATTCTTTGTTTAAGCCTAGCTGCAAAAGCGCAATAAATACCATGAAATTTAGAATATTGATTGCTTTTATTGAGTGATTTTTAGTAGCATAAATAAAAGAAAGCAAAGGGTTTGAATCATTAATTGTAGTGTCTGTGCTCTTAAGGACCTATAGATTCTTTTATATTAGATATCCATTTTATTTGTAAATAATGTTTGTCCTGAACACCCATGGCTCATTCATTTGCTTTTTGTGAAACTTTACAACGAAGACCCAGATCCACAAAACGGTGCTATGTTTTACCACGCCTCCGCTCACACTCATATTAATGGGAGTGAGAGTGTTCTAAAGCATAGCACCGGTCTATGGATCTGGGTCTAGGTGGAAACAAACAGAATATGCACGCATGAGTGTTTGTATATGAGGGAGAAGCAGATGTTGGAATTTTGAGCCGTGTAGATGCCTTGAAATATTATTACATTGATTTTATTAGATGGTAAAATGTAGATTATCTTATGTTTACAGCGAATGTATTGCCAATAAGAAATTGACAGCAAAATAGGTTATTGAATCTAACATTATTGCATATAGTCTTATTAATAAATCCTTTCGCTCTTCTTGCAGACATACATAGGCAGCGTGGTTATATCTATAAACCCATACAGGTCGCTACCGATTTATACACCGGAGAAGGTAGAAGATTACAGAAACCGAAACTTTTATGAACTTAGTCCACATATGTAAGTATTAACTTTGGTCAAATAAAGTAAGCCGTCTAATCATCTCCCTGACCGCTGTACAAAATGCATGCCTCTCTTATTCTGGGCTGAGATTCCAGAAAATGTACAGATTGTATTCATTTACATTCATTTTAAGATTCTTGAACTTATCTGTACATAATGCATGTTTTTTATTTTTTTTAAATATATTTACATTGTCTAGTTATATCGGTGGCTGGCCATCTAGCTCTCTACCTAACCCTGTCACGTAAGTTCTAATAAGATGTAGACAGTGACAGGCTATCCTATAGGGTTTTCCCCCTCCTCATGCTGACCTCCTGAGTGACAGGAGTGGAGATGACACAGGGATCTGTGATTGCCGATGGTGGTACAGATACTGGGCCCTCCCTCTTTGAGCTGCAGGAAGGAAGTGCCTACATTATAGCTTGAAGTTCAGCCCCTTAGGGGTGAGACCTTAAGTTAGTTCGTTTTTGGAGTTAATTCCAGCCTGCCCCTGCATGGGGTAGGAGCTTGCAGTGTCTCCTCCCGGCCGGGAGTGAGACATGTGCTCAGCCCCTCATGGGCTGAGGCACTAATCGAATCCAGCCAGGCCTCACCACTACCCACAGGCTATACCATCCAGAAGCCATGGGTTCACCCTATCCAATCGAAGCATACGCTGCAATAACACCAGCAGTGACTGCTGAAATAAAGAACATCCTCATCTGTACTTCTGGCTCTGCTGCAGTCTGTATGGAGGGAGGTAAATGAGAGTAAGGATTGTCATAATGGGGACCCCCTTCAGTCATGCTGTAAAGCCCCTATGTCTGGAGGCGCTGACACCGAGAAGAACAGAACCAGAAGGATCCCTAAAAGTCTGCCCTGTACCCCAGCACTACACCAAGCAGTCTCATAGCCATAATCTCCCAGAGTGGGGGGAACGTGTGTGTGTGTGTGTGTGTGTGTGTGTGTGTGTGTGTGTGTGTGTGTGTGTGTGTGTGTGTGTGTGTGTGTGTGTGTGTGTGTGTGTGTGTGTGTGTGTGTGTGTGTGTTGGGCAAATCCTCCATGAGTAGTTAGTTTTGCCAAATTATCTAGTGATTCCACGCAAAGGAAATTTTATTTCCGAGAGTATCTTTTAGAATATGAAAGTGTCCGTGACATCTGTTATACCATATGTTATCTAATTAGGCAGCATAGTTAATACCTGGAACACAATACTTGGTATCCCAGAGGTTTTAGTGCATTTCCAATAAAAGTGCTGTTTAGCCAATCGAAATGTATTTTTTATTTTTTTGTACAAATCAGGGTTGCCACCACTGCGGGTTTGACCCGGAGACTACGGATTTCGGCTAGGTATCTCTGGGCTACTGGTTGAGATATGAAATCTCTAGGTTACTGCAGAACCAGCTGAGATGTTTGGTGTGAAGGGCCTCGGCTCTTACCTTCTTTAGCGCAGCCTTATCCAGCGGCATCTCCCCTTGCATTGTCCCATCAAGATGGCTCCGCCATGTCAACGGGACGTCACGTGCTGTGACGGTTGTCATGGCAACATAGTTACATAGTAGATGAGGTTGAAAAAAGACGTACGTCCATCAACTTCAACCTATGCTAAATTTAGACAATAGATACTTTATCCTATATCTATACTTATTGATCCAGAGGAAGGCAAACAAAAAACCCCAGTGACATATCATCCAATGATATCTCCATAAGGGAAAAAGTAAATTCCTTCTTGACACCAAGAATTGGCAATCGGATTAATCCCTGGATCAACATCCTTCCCATGTATACTTATTTGGTATATCCCTGTATACCTTTCCCATCTAAAAAGATGTCCAACCTTGTTTTGAACAAATCTATTGTATCTGCCATCACAGTCTCCATGGGTAATGAATTCCACATTTTAACTGCCCTTACTGTAAAGAACCCTTTCCTTTGTTGCTGGTGAAATCTCCTTTCCTCCAACCTTAAGGGATGGTCCTGAGTCCTTTGTACTGCCCGTGGGATGAACAGTCCTTTTGAAAGCTCCTTGTACTGTCCCTGAGTATATTTGTATATAATTATCATAGCCCCTCTTAGACGCCTATTTTCTAATGTAAATAAATATAATTTAGCTAGCCTCTCCTCATAAGTTAGATTGTCCATCCCCTTTATTAATTTGGTGACTCTTCTCTGAACTCTCTCTAGTTCCATAATGTCTTTTCTTAGGATTGGTGCCCAAAATTGTACTCCATAATCAAGGTGTGGTCTTACTCACATTTCCACACCCACCCACACCATTTATATCCACTCCCACTCCACACACACCTTGTGTAAAGCACTGTATATACTGTGGGCTCTCCATTCACTTGTATTCACACTGATACACATACACACTCTTTCTTCACTTGCTTTCAGTTACCTTTTGACACCTCTAGCCATAAAACACATCCACACCGGGGGAAGGAACAGCACAGATAACATTCCAAGAGACACTGTTTTTAAGTATACCTTTTGCTTCATTCATTGTAACATCGCCGGAAGAAGAGATCAGTGTATCTCGAAAGCTCGCACAAATAAAAGCATTTCGTTAGCCACAGAACGGTATCGTCTATTTATTTTTTGATTATATATATATATATATATATATATATATATATATATATATATATATTGCTTAAAAGCTGTGTGAACAGTAAGAATTAGCTTATAAGGGTTCCATGTAAAAATAGATTTCAGGCAAAAGGGTGACATTGTGTGCTCCTTTGCATGGTGATAATAGTAAAAGGCAGGGTTGCAGACCTGTCTAAGACGTGTGTGTGCTCACAAGTGATATTCTTTATTGGCTATATGCTATACGGTGGAGGTTTTTTTGTCGCCTTTTTCACCCACCATCTATCTATCTATCTATATCTATATATTTGTCAAAGCGTTGTATGCGTGTCTGGTTGTCCTGTCCCTAGGGGAAATCAATTGGACCTTTGGCCCGTCACTCCGCCTCAGGTCAATGAGATGGCTCTGCCCGCCCCCGCACACCTCTCATTGGCCTGAGGCGGAGTGACGGGCCAAAGGTCACACACACACACACAGACACAGACACACACACACACACCCTTCCCCCCCCCCCCTGTGTCCCTTCCTGCATTGCCTCCAAGCTCACACCCCGGCCGCTACAGTCAGCGGGGGAACGGAGCGAGCGCCCGGGACACAGCGTGGGAGCAGCCACAACACGCTGCCTCCCGCCTCAGATCCACGTGGAAGCGGCCGGACGGGTGAGGGAGCGGCCAGACGAGTGAGGGAGCGACCGGACGGGTGAGTGAGTGAGGGAGCGGCCGGACGGGTGATTGAGTGAGGGAGCGGCCAGACGAGTGAGGGAGCGGCCGGACGGGTGAGTGAGTGAGGGAGCGGCCGGACGGGTGAGTGAGTGAGGGAGCGGCCAGACGGGTGATTGAGTGAGGGAGCGGCCGGACGGGTGAGGGAGCGGCCCACAACAGGCGGGACGTTTCGGGGGGGGGGGGCAGACGGAAGATTTTTTGGGGGGGGACAGACGGAAGGTTTCGGGGGGGGGGAGACAGACGACCGGCAGACACTGGGGAAGGGGGAGCAAGCGGCCACATGATACATTGTCACTTACCTCCCCCCCACTTCCCGCACCCCCCCTTCCCTTCCTCCCCCCCCACTTTCCTTCCTCCCCCCCCCACTTTCCTTCCTCCCCCCCCCACTTCCTTTCCCCCCCCCACTTCCCTTCCTCCCCCCCCCCACTTCCCTTCCTCCCCCCCCACATCCCTTCCTCCCCCCACTTCCCTTCCTCCCCTCCCCACTTCCCTTCCCCCCCACTTCCCTTCCTCCCCCCCCCCCCCACTTCCCTTCCTCACCTCCCTTCCTCCCCCCCCCCCACTTCCCTTCCTCACCTCACCCCCCTTCCCCTCCCCCCTTCTCCTCCCCCTTCACCTCCCGTCACCCCCCCTTCACCTCCCTCACCCCCCCTTCACCTCCCTCACCCCCCCTTTCACCTCCCGTCACCCCCCCTCCCTTCACTTCCCCTCACCCCCCCTCCCTTCACTTCCCCTCACCCCCCCCTCCCTTCACTTCCCCTCACCCCCCCTCCCTTCACTTCCCTTCACTTCCCTTCACTTCCCCTCACCCCCCCCTCCCTTCACTTCCCGTCACCCCTCTCTCCCTTCACCTCCCGTCACCCCCCCTCCCTTCACCTCCCGTCACCCCCCCCTCCCTTCACCTCCCATCACCCCCCTCCCTTCACCCTCCCTCCCTTCACTTCCCGTCACCCCCCCCACCCTTCATTTCCCGTCACCCCCCCTCCCTTCATTTCCCGTCACCCCCCCCTCCCTTCACTTCCCGTCACCCCCCCCTCCCTTCACTTCCCGTCACCCCCCCCTCCCTTCACTTCCCGTCACCCCCCCCTCCTTCACTTCCCGTCACCCCCCCTCCCTTCGCCTCCTGTCACCCCCCCCCCCTTCACCTCCCGTCACCCCCCCTCCCTTCACCTCCCGTCATCCCCCCCCTCCCTTCACCTCCCGTCACCCCACCCTCCCTTCACCTCCCGTCACCCCCCCTCTCCCTTCACCTCCCGTCACCCCCTCTCTTTACCTCCCGTCACCCCCCTCTCTTTACCTCCCGTCACCCCCCTCTCTTTACCTCCTGTCACCCCCCCTCCCGTCACCTCCCGTCACCCCCCCACTTCCCTTCCTCCCCCCCTTTCACCTCCCCCCCTCCACTTCCCCTCCCCCCTTCACCTCCCGTCACCCCCCCTTCACCTCCCATCACCCCCTTCACCTCCCGTCACCCCCTTCACCTCCCATCACCCCCCCTTCACTTCCCGTCACCCCCCCTCCACTTCCCCTCCCCCCTTCACCTCCCGTCACCCCCCCTTCACCTCCCGTTACCCCCCCTTCACGTCCCGTCACCCCCCCTTCACCTCCCATCACCCCCCTTCACCTCCCATCACCCCCCCTTCACCTCCCCTCACCCCCCCCCCTTCACCTCCCGTCACCCCCCCTCCCTTCACCTCCCGTCACCCCCCCCTCCCCCCCTTCACCTCCCGTCACCCCCCCCTCCCTTCACCTCCCGTCACCCCCCCCTCGTTTCACCTCCCGTCACCCCCCCTCCCTTCACCTCCCGTCACCCCCCCCTTCCGTCACCCCCCCCTCCCGTCACCCCCCCTTCACCTCCTGTCACCCCCCCCCCTCAACTCCCCTCACCCCCCCCCCCAACTCCCCTCACCCCCTTCACCTCTCCTCCCCCCCCTTCACCTCCCCTTCCCCCCCGTTCACATCCCCTCCACCTCCCGTCACCCCCCCCTTCACCTCCAGTCACCCCCCTTCACCTCTCCCCCTTAACACCCTTCACCCCCCTCAACCTCCCTTCCACTTCCTGTCACCTCCCCTCCACTTCCCGTCACCACCCCTTCACCTCCCCTCACCCCCCCTCCTCAACACCCCTCACCCCCCTTCACCTCCCCTCCACTTCACCTCCCCTCACCCCCCCTTCACCTCACCTCCCCACCACCTCCCCCCTTGCCCCACCTCCCCCCTCCTCCTCCACCTCCCCCCACCTCCCCCCTTCCCACCTCCCCCCCTCCCCCTCCTTCCCCTCCTCCCCTCCTCCCTCCCTCCCCCCTTCCCCTCCTTCCCCTCCTCCACCTCCCCCCTTCCCCTCCTCCCCCCCTCCCTCCCCACTTCCCCTCCCACACCTCCTCCCTACACCTCCCCCCTCACACCTCCCCTTCCCCCTTCCCCTCCTTCCCCTCCTCCACCTCCCCCCTTCCCCTCCACCTCCCCCCTTCCCCTCCACCTCCCCCTTCCCTTCCTCCACCTCCCCCCTTCCCTTCCTCCACCTCCCCCTCCCCCCTTCCCTTCCTCCCGTCACCCCCCCTTCACCTCCTGTCACCCCCCCTTCACCTCCTGTCACCTTCCCTTCACCTCCTGTCACCCCCCCTTCACCTCCTGTCACCCCCCCTTCACTTCCTGTCACCCCCCCCTTCACCTCCTGTCACCCCCCCTTCACCTCCTGTCACCCCCCCTTCACCTCCTGTCACCCCCCCCCTTCACCTCCTGTCACCCCCCCTTCACTTCACCTCCTGTCACCCCCCCCCCTTCCCTTCCTCCCGTCACCCCCCCCTTCACCTCCTGTCACCCCCCCTTCACCTCCTGTCACCTTCCCTTCACCCCCCCTTCACCTCCTGTCACCCCCCCTTCACTTCCTGTCACCCCCCCCTTCACCTCCTGTCACCCCCCCTTCACCTCCTGTCACCCCCCCTTCACCTCCTGTCACCCCCCCCCTTCACCTCCTGTCACCCCCCCTTCACTTCACCTCCTGTCACCCCCCCCCCCCCTTCACCTCCTGTCACCCCCCCCCCCCTTCACCTCCCGGCACCCCCCCTTCACCCCCCCTCACGCCCCCCCCCTCAACACCCTTCACCTCCCCTCCACCCCCCCTTCACCTCCCCTCAACACCCCTTCACCTCCCCTCAACACCCCTTCACCTCCCCTCCGCCCCCCCTTCACCTCCCCTCCGCCCCCCCTTCACCTCCCCTCCGCCCCCCCTTCGCCTCCCCTCACCCCCCCTTCACCTCCCCTCACCCCCCTTCACCTCCCCTCCTTCAACGCCTTTCGGCCGCCCTCCCACCTCTGCCTTTCGCCCACCCGCCCTTCTGTCTTTCACCCGCCCACCGCTCACACCCCTGCGCCACACAGCCGCCGCACGCACTCAACACACACCCGCCACACTCGACACACACCCGCCGCCTCTCACCCACCCCACACACTCGACACACACCTGCCGCCTCCTGCCCCTACGCAACAACATCACTGACCAGCTGTCACCCGCACTCGCCACACACTCGCCGCCTCACACCCTAGCAGGAGCCCCACCCACAGCCAGCACTCACTACTCACGCGCCACCCGTACTGAACACCCACCCGCCGCCTCACACACGCTCACACCCTAGCAGGACACACGCCTCACATTTTTACATCACTTATGTCACCAAAATATACATTGTACTGTGGTGTGTTTACAATAAACCATTTTTATACAACATCGTATTACATTTTCTTCCATCTTTCTTTTCAACATTATTATCCAACCTTTCCAACAAATACTCAACCTATTGTTCCACGATTTATAAATAATACTACCTATTACGGATTTACATCCCGGGCAACGCCGGGTATATCAGCTAGTAACTTATATTCTGTGTGTGTGTGTGTGTGTGTTTATTTATTTATTTATTTATTTATTTATTTATTTATTTATATATATATATAT
Source organism: Ascaphus truei (assembly GCF_040206685.1). NCBI lineage: Eukaryota > Metazoa > Chordata > Amphibia > Anura > Ascaphidae > Ascaphus > Ascaphus truei. Next base: position 50,977,214 of record NC_134489.1, on the reverse strand, counting down.
ATATATATATATATATATATATAAATATATATATATATAAATAAATAAATAAACACACACACACATGTATTTATATATATATATGTAAGACAGAAATACAATGAGCGCAACCACACTGAAATTAGTAAATAGAATAATTACCACATGTAATGGAGGGTATATACCCTTACAGTCTAACTTTCCCTGACTCAGTCTGCAGCCAAAAGGTCTACCGCTCCACGGGCTGGTAACGAAAATTTCCAAAGAGAATGACCTAGGCGCAAATGGAGACAAGAAAAAACAATCATAGGGTAGTATGTTCTAACAAATAAACCGCCAGAAGGTATAATATGCACTCACAGCGTATAGGATAATATCAAGCCTTGTATCCACTCTGGGATCTGGAACAATTAAATGATGAGTCTGGAACAGCTGGTCATCCACAGCAATTGCAATCTCGAGCAAAGGTACCCATGCAGGAAGAGAGATAGAACACAAATAGCGTAACACAGTTTATTAAAATTATTAATAAAAATGACTATAAGTAAAAGACTCACATTCTGTGAGATATCATAAAACTTTTGAGAATTCTGAGCATCTCACACTCATTGAAAAAGGGTAGTAACACTATGCAGATTTCTTCAACAGTCCTTAGTCTGTAGATATGTAACCAATAGGGAAATGAGTCCAGGTTGTAAATAGCACACACACTTAGTGTCTCTACTGTTCCACACAGTCTCCTTGTGTGAGCTGTCTCTTTCCGTTCTTATCAACCTACATAGGTCTATCTCACTGCACCTAATGTGCGTATAGTACTCACGGTACTTAAAGGTAGGTGCTGTCCGGTTTCACATATAGAGAGTTCTTTCTGTTTTCCCACGAAGAGTTCTCAATCTTCCTCCGGTCACCCACGTCTCCTGGGGACGCTCCGTGCCACGTGACGACGTGGTGACGTCACTCCCTCTCGCGAGAGTTCGTCCGGTGGGCTGTGGGAGCGGGGCCTCAATCCTCTGCGCTGCTAGTCTTCCTGCAGGCAAATAGTGGGACAAACGGCCACCGGCACCTCTTGGCTGCTGTCTGCTGCTACTCCTGCTGAATACACTGTGTTCACTGTCTGTAAACCACGCCCTACGCGTTTCTCCGTTAGGCTTCGTCAGGGGCTGATTCTGCTCTCTGTCCCTCATCTAGGGTTATATACCCTCCTCCATTATGCAATTGGTTAATTAAAAAAATCAATTAATTAAAGAGTTTTTTCCATAATACATTGGCTCTATGGTTTTGATATATATAATGCATAGCCAAACAATTGATTACTTTTAGGTACCATTTATACTACTACCATACTGTGCAGCCTTTGATGATTAAATGGTGAATAACCAAGTATAAGCAAGAGCAAATTTAAATATGTAGTCACCCTCTAATATAATACATAATTGGTATATTGATCAACCTAAACAAAATAGACAAATAATACATATTGCATTGTATAATTATGCTTAATATACAGACACATTATATAGGTTCTAAACATTTATACCTCTATCTAATAGTTGCTTAGACACCATTCCATAAAGGATTTGATGACTAATCATTAGTTTGTATAGACTTGTTGTAAAGTGGGGGAATATACTATTTCTAACCTTCGTGTTGCAGAATTGTATCACGGCTACGTGTTACATAGCCGGTTAATGGTTTGGGGGTAGATTATATACTAATCTTGCTTATACTTGGTTATTCACCATTTAATCATCAAAGGCTGCACAGTATGGTAGTAGTATAAATGGTACCTAAAAGTAATCAATTGTTTGGCTATGCATTATATATATCAAAACCATAGAGCCAATGTATTATGGAAAAAACTCTTTAATTAATTGATTTTTTTAATTAACCAATTGCATAATGGAGGAGGGTATATAACCCTAGATGAGGGACAGAGAGCAGAATCAGCCCCTGACGAAGCCTAACGGAGAAACGCGTAGGGCGTGGTTTACAGACAGTGAACACAGTGTATTCAGCAGGAGTAGCAGCAGACAGCAGCCAAGAGGTGCCGGTGGCCGTTTGTCCCACTATTTGCCTGCAGGAAGACTAGCAGCGCAGAGGATTGAGGCCCCGCTCCCACAGCCCACCGGACGAACTCTCGCGAGAGGGAGTGACGTCACCACGTCGTCACGTGGCACGGAGCGTCCCCAGGAGACGTGGGTGACCGGAGGAAGATTGAGAACTCTTCGTGGGAAAACAGAAAGAACTCTCTATATGTGAAACCGGACAGCACCTACCTTTAAGTACCGTGAGTACTATACGCACATTAGGTGCAGTGAGATAGACCTATGTAGGTTGATAAGAACGGAAAGAGACAGCTCACACAAGGAGACTGTGTGGAACAGTAGAGACACTAAGTGTGTGTGCTATTTACAACCTGGACTCATTTCCCTATTGGTTACATATCTACAGACTAAGGACTGTTGAAGAAATCTGCTTAGTGTTACTACCCTTTTTCAATGAGTGTGAGATGCTCAGAATTCTCAAAAGTTTTATGATATCTCACAGAATGTGAGTCTTTTACTTATAGTCATTTTTATTAATAATTTTAATAAACTGTGTTACGCTATTTGTGTTCTATCTCTCTTCCTGCATGGGTACCTTTGCTCGAGATTGCAATTGCTGTGGATGACCAGCTGTTCCAGACTCATCATTTAATTGTTCCAGATCCCAGAGTGGATACAAGGCTTGATATTATCCTATACGCTGTGAGTGCATATTATACCTTCTGGCGGTTTATTTGTTAGAACATACTACCCTATGATTGTTTTTTCTTGTCTCCATTTGCGCCTAGGTCATTCTCTTTGGATATATATATATGTATTTATATATATGTATTTATATATATATATGTATATGTATTTATATATATATATATATATATATGTATGTATTTATATATATATATATGTATAATAATTATTATTTTATTCCACGTTATTTATTATTCTTACGATGCCTTGAGCATATTTAAAATATACCTATTTTATAGAATTTGCTTTTTCCTAAATCTATGTATTTGGGGAATTTAAAAATCTGCCCCAGCTGCTAATGCAGTCCAATCATTTCTGGAATTTAAGCATTTGACATTCAAATATTGCAGTGTCTGCAAATGAGAGCATTGGCCTTTCGGACAATGGCTTCAAGCCACATGCACTGAATTGTGTAACCGCAGGATGAATATTTGCCATGCCTCTCACAAATGACATGTTCAGCATATTCCCTTTTGACTTTTTTTTTTTTCCCCATCAGTACTGATAAATAGCAGCTGGTAGATGCTGATTCCCAAACAACGAAGAACCATCAGTTTCTAGCTCTCAATGAGGCAGAATCATCAAGCAATGGTACAGGTTGGGGCACCAGATCCATCATTGATTTCCATTTAAGTCAATGGGGTGTAACGTCAGAACGAGTTCGCTAACCAGTACCTTCGCTTGGTTAATCTGCCCCAATGTGTTGATTCACTTATTTTTAAAGATTTTGTTTCTGAAGAGGCAGTTCCCATTAAAGCAGTGGCTGAAATATGTTAAAAGGTAGTGGTCCTTGTGCCTCATATACAGAAACTATAAACATGTTAAATATTGGGAAGAACGCTTAGGACTTTTTTCTTTTTTTTTTTAAGAGGACTCGGGAGTAGTATACAGTCTTTATACTCGGTGTAATGGAGTGCCATTCTAAAGTAGATTTTACTGGCCAATAGAAGGCCCCAATATCATCAAGGAAGAGGCTTGCAACTTCCCACTTAATGTCTCCTGCAACCATCTTTGAATTTGCAGGAAGACTACCGCAAAACTAAAAAGATAATTATCTCGGGAACCTGGGTTAAAAATAGTTGTCCCGGTTCTAATTCTATGTTACCCGCTTTAGGATAACGGTGGCCAAAAGGGGTTAACTGTGTGGGCTCACACAGAGTAAAGCCCCCTTCCTCATAACAGGGTGCCTAGGATGATTCCACAGTAGTTAAGCACTGCTCCCTTCTAAAGTGAACAAAATAAGGCGCAAACAAATATAATTGATATTTTGTGAGCAAACTCAGATGCAGCCTAAAGACCTGTGGTAACCCAAACGGCAAAACACACTAAATTAAACAAACTAGTGTTCGTGGTGCAAAATTAATGTGAATATAACAGTGCAATATTACCGTGCAATAAACCCAGTGAATAAAAATAGACACTGATATCACTTATACTACAACTCCATGGAACATGATTCTCCGAAGTGGTTCCTCCTTGATAAACCTCATGTAGAGAAGTAAGCACAGATGCATGCAATATGGTGCATTAACATTTTACTTTCATTGACAAACAACAAACACAGTGGGGAAAGGACAACTCACACTTTATCATTAATCTTTTTGTAGTTCAAAATCTGCAGAACTGGGGGGCTGGAGGTAAAATATGGGCTGTGTGCTTTAGTCGTATTGCAGATTCAGGATACTGTATGTAGATACATGGGAATTGGGCTTTTAAGAGTAGCATGTTATCTCAAACAGAAAGCCGGTTCACTTGTATGAAAGTCTCAACCTATCATGTGTTGGTTATGTGAGCTAGTGGTTTTCAGAAACAGTAATGATGTCATTGGTTCTGTAGACCTCATTATGACAGAGCAGTACCTAATGAGTAGGATCAAACTCCCAGATAAAAAGTGAACGTGGATTCAATCAAATTCGTCATTGCTACATGGATATAAAATTTCCAGCTGCAGCAATTTAAAGGAATTGTAAACAAAACCGCACTGGTTTACCTTGTTGAGCAGTATATCACCATATTTAAGTACACTTGCATCTGTACATATCTTGTGCATTTGCAAATCTGTGTATATCATTGTTTATGTTAGGTGTCCCTGTTTACACTGTTTATTGGTGTCAGAGTATGTCTCGGTGAGTTCATGTGTATGCTTGTGTGAGCATTTGTATATGTATCAGTGTGAGTTACAGAAGTTAAAGGAGCAATCCCCCTCCCCCCTCTCTTTTTATTTTTTATTGTAGCTTCCGTTTACAGAATCAGAAATGGGGGGTTTCCTGGAGCTTAGCTGCGCTATTGCTTGCTCCTGGGAACTCCCCCCAACGTTCTTCTACTTTATGTGATGCTACAATGCAAGTAAAATCAAATATGGCTGCCAGGCTGGAGTTCTAATTTTTTAGGGCATTGGGGGCAAACTCCAGTCCTCAAGGGCCATCAACAGGCCAGGTTTTAGGGATATCCTTGCTTCAGCACAGGTGGTTGTCATTCTGACTGAACTACTGATGAGCCATCTGTGCTGAGACAGGGATATCCTTAAAACCTGATCTGTTGGTGGCGCTTGAGGACATGAGTTGTCCACCCCTGAATTAGGGAATTCAATTTGAGTAGTGGGAATTGCTGATATAAAAGACCATCAAGGTGCTGGCACGAGGGTCAGCAACCATAAATGGCAGAGAGAAACATTGTTACAGCATCAAAGGGAGTAGCCTAGCGCATACTTTCTGCAATATTATTCACACCTTCAGTCATGTAGCAGTTAATCTGCCTTTTTTACTGTGAACAAACTTTTTTTTTTTCAGTTCTGCCTCTACACCCTGTCCTGAGGCGAATGTAAACAATGAATAAGAAGAAATGAGTTTCATTTTCTACTGCTTATTTTTTTCATCAGAAGTGCAGAGGTGATAATATTTGAAGGTTATCATTTCCCTGTCTCATAACAAATAATTCCTGCTGCTCTTGCAGGTCTACGATACGAGAAGCAATTGTTTCAAGAATCGGGTAGCAATATCAAAATATTGTTACATGCTTTATAATTACATTGAAATACAGTATTCTATTCTGTTTCAGGTAACAAGTAACAGATAATAGTGGCTTGTTTCTTTGTACATCCATTGATGATTATCTCTTCTGGTCATTAACCCCACCTGCTTTATTAACACCCTTGTGTTTAAAAGTGCAGTCCCACATTGCTGCCCCAAAACAACCTTTTGGAAACCAATCTAATTGGCTTCCTTCAACTTGTTTAAGGTTGCGCTTATAGTGCCGGCGTCGCGGCGTCGCGGCAAAACAAATGCATTGCCGCCGTCGTGTGCGCTTACAGTAAACCCAGTGCGACGGATTGGTCGCGATTGCTGGAAGTCCTCTCTATTTGAGTTTCCAGCGACCGTCGCCGGCACTATAAGCGTAGCCTTACCGTGCCAACAGCGAAAATGTGGCTCATTTTTATATTTAATTACCAATTGCATTTCTTTTGGGCTTTTTGGATGGGGGAGTGTTTATCAATCAAGTGTTTTCTTTACCCTTAGACCTCCTGCCCTTATCAGCCAACAAAGATAAGGGGATGAGGAGAGAGGGGTAATGAAACGCCTCCCAAGTCTCAGCTCATCATGTTAACAAACAGACTTAAATAATATTTTAGAAACAATGTGTTTTTTGTAAAAAGGCATCACTCCCCCTACGGTATCCCCTTTTAAGCATATGTCATTAGTACACTAAAATGAGCAGCGATAGCTACCTGGGGGAAAAAATCCCCTTCGCAAAGAAGCCTTTCCATAGCACAGTAATAAAATTTGCACTTTCATGTACTCCCATGTCTCTAAACACACGAGTTAGATTGGAATATCTTTGGGGCTGGGGTATTTATGCATGATACACTTTTCCTTTTATATTCTTCCCTGAATTATACTCTATATCAGGGGTGCTCAAACTGGGGGGCAGAGGGGGAGGCAGTGTAAGATTTTCCAGGGGGGGTTCACGGTCGTTGGAGGCCCTGCGATCTTCCCCAAGTAATTTAAATTACATTTCGGGGGATCGCGTGAGACCTCTGCAACTTCCCTTACCTTGTCTTCGGCGAAGCGGTGTGACGGCACATTGCCATGGCAACGCAGCGTCATTTGACGCCAAAAACAAGGTAAGGAGGGGGCGTGAGCAGGGAAGGGAGAGCAGGCAGGGGGGCGCAGCGGGGAAAGTTTGCGCACCTCTGCTCTATATAATAGGTTTGGCATTTTTAAAAATACAATACAGATCAGTCATGGCACTTTCAATTCTTTTTCCTTACATGCCAATACTGATATTTACCTTGGGCTATGTAAATAGGTCATATGTAAGATCTGATAAGACCATCCTGTACCCAGGAGAGAAGGTGGAGCAACCAACAAGTCCATGATAAAAGGGTAGAAAACTTGGACATGGGGGTCAACCATGTATGTAATTTATGTTTTACTCCTTGCAGCTTATCACCCACAGATGTCCATCCAGACCATGTATAACAATTTAAGGTGGTTGTATATCATATAGTGACTTAAAAGTCACTTAATATGTGGGTTGTACCATGGATATCTTGAGACGGTTGGGTTTCTATATGGACCATACAACATTTCAAAACTTGTCCATCTACAGATGGAGGAGCCGGGTAAACCATAGGCAGAATAAAGATTATTGGGTCAGGTGCATGTAGAGCACTCTACATTTTTAAAATGAAGCTCGTAATGGGCTGGTACTACACAGTGTGTTCACCCACTTTAGACCATGTACTTACTACTAGGTTGCTTTGTTATTTTGCATGAAAAATACATTACATTTTTAAGGGTTGTCGATAGATGCAAGGAGACCAGTGATGATCTTAAAATCACACTGTGTATTAGTAATCCAGATATGAGTTGAACACACAACTTTGTGGACCGCTATAAAGTACTTTCTGGTGCTTTCCTTTGCTTAGAATAACTCCAAAATGCAGGGAAGAAATAATTCTTCCAAACCAAAATAGGATATTGTGATTTTCCCATTCCCCATATTTTGAACAGTTATCTGGCAAAGAATCAAATATTTGTTCTTTGCTACTGCACACAACGTGCTGTAACATTGAGTATCGGAAGCATACATCTAAAACGGTCCACATTTTTGTTGCAAATATTTGCGTAACCTGTTGATTACAATAGTGGAATTTGATGCAATGCTTCAGAATATATAACTGCACTGAAAGGTTTACATGCATGTTGTATCTTTTGTTAAATTAGATTGCAAGCACCTGAACAGAGACCTCACTATCTACCTTGTGTGGATATAATTGTAGTTGTGAACATTAGTCATTTGTATCTTACGATCTTTTAAGATCATGATCAGCACACGGCCAATGTATATCATAATATGCTAATTTTAAATAGAAAATGTAATTATATAAATATGTAATACAGGGATGGAAATATCCAGGGCGCCTAAAATTCCCCCCATGATGCTTGTGCTGTGCGAAGTGATGACTGACCTGTCAATTACCACTATGACTGGCAACAGCACTCCCCAGCGACATCAAAGCCATAATTGGCACGCTGGGAACGGCAGCAGCGGTGATTGACAGGTGAAGTCCGTGAGTGGGATGGGGGAGGGTGGTAATCGGAGAGCAGGAGGCAGCAGTTGCGTGAGGGCTGGGGGTGGATGTAGTTGAGCCCTCCTGTACTCTGCTCGCCCTTGCTGTCAATGTACACTGGCAGAAGGAGGGGTGAGGAGTCAGTGTGTCACTGAGACACACACACACACTCTGACACAGGCCTGCTGACGGGAGGGGTGTAGCCAGGACACCAACCCTCCTTCCCCCTCACGCCTTACAAAACACTGGCTCATAAGTATTTTCTATTTTGGTCTACCCCTGAAGTAATAGCCTCATCCCATCGACGTAGTCTTAAAACTGTAATTATATATTGTGGTTGACTTTGAAAATAGATTTGCATGTTTTTTAAATACATACATTTTATATGGTTATTGGCCAGAATATTTTTTAGCAGATTCAACTACAGTCTTTCACCTTTTCTTCTGGTGCAATAGTGCAAATGTGGGGAAAAAAATTCTGTCCGCGTCTAGCAAGGTCACATTAATCTCATAACTTGTGACACGTCCTTGTATCGCCCGTTTATTTCCACTGTTGTGCTATAATAGATGGTTGCAAAACCCACTGATGATAAATATTGAATGGAGAGTCTGATGCAGTCATGCATCAGAAGGAGGTTTAATAATGCTGTGCATTCGGTTCTCTTGATCATACTATGGTATGCTCATAAGCAGCTCGCCTACAATAATACTGCTGGCAGATGGCTTGTCCTTCACTCAATAGAAATTGGACAGTCGCGATTTAGCACAAATATGTAATTTCATAGTGACTGTTTTATTTAGGAAATTGTGGTATAGTCAGTTTTGTGGCTATTTTAAAAGATCTCGTCAACTCCCCAATGATTTCAGCGATTGGTTGCATTTTTACATTTTTTGCTAGATCCTATTTCATGGATTTTGTTTTATTTTCCCTTGGAGCCTGAACATCTGGCGTTGATTTTTATAAAGCCCTTGAGAATATGAAACTGAAATAGACCCCTGCTCTCTTTCCCACAAACTTAAAACCATGGAAGAATGTAGTAATGGTGGTTTTACGTTATGTGACTTACATTGGACATTATGAAGCAGTGTTCCAGCACACTAAAAGGTTAATTAATACAGTTTAATACACAGCCACTAAGCAATTTTTTACAGTGTACCATTTGCAGTGTAATCATTCATTATGCACGAATTAGAGATGACTTTTAATTAGAGGAAAGATGGTTTCACCAACAACTCTGTACTAAAACATTGAAAACGTGGAAATTCCAGTCTTTGGGGACTGAAAAACTCAGTAGGTATCTTTAACCCTTTCAATGCAATGCAGGCCCCTCTGGTAGTGAAAGGGATTAAGAGAATGGGTTTCTTTTTTTAAATCAAAGTATCCAGGGGTCTAATAAACACACACACACACATATATATATATATATATATATATATATATATATATATATATATATATATATATATATATATATATATATATATATATATACCTGTTTATTAGATCCCTGGATACTTTGAGATATATATATATATATACACATATATACATACACTTTATTGATCCAGGGAGAGATGTGATTGCCACTGGAGTCACTTTTTTCCCTTGTGAAAAATATCAAATGATGCGCTGGGACTTTTTTTGATTCTCCCTGTGCTCTATAAATATGTCACCTGGCAAACCATGAAACGCAAGCTTGAACTCTGTTGACCAGTGGAGCGGTCGGAAAACTTTACTTACCAGCAACGTTCCACCGCCTGGGCCCTTGCAGCAACGACTGCAGCTACTGCAGAAGCTCTTTCGAAGCAGAACTGTCGATCAGTGCTCTGCTTGGTGAAGTTGCGCACCACTTGCACAGCCATACACAAGGCATCATGGGGCCCTCACGTCAGGAAGCAGAGCGGTAACTGATGGCTGGACTTCTGAAGAAGTTCCGCAGCAGCTGTTTCAGCTTAACACGCTACTCCCAATTTTCCACCTACACACAGCGAATGGCTGAGTAGGTTTTTGGAGCCTTGGACATGTCTTTCATATTTTAACATTAAGTACAAGTTACTGTATATTAGCTGTTCTATTGATTTACACAGACCATTATTTGGGCACATGATATAAATTGACACATACTGGGTCATTCAGATAATGGTCCACATGGCTCTTAGTTAATTTACCTGTAGAGACCATCAATTGGGATATTGGGTATAAAAGCAGCACTGACTTGGGCTGGTTCTGTAGTGCGGGTGTGCGCTACGCCCGGCGCGTGCGCGGCAGTTTTATCTGGCTGAGGATAGCAAGCCATTCTATAATAGGGCCGCGCGCACGGCAGGGAGCTTGGAGCAGACCGACGAGGGAGAAGATGAGGAAATGAATGATTTTGCGCCACTACCGGCGCTGTTATGTATGTGTCAAAGTTCAATTTAAAAAAAATATTTTATTATTATTTTAAAAATATTATTTAATACAGAACACAATCTCTACACACAAATACATACACATACACACACAGTACCTTCAGTCACAGCATACACACGAAAAGCATGCGGCAGGCGCACCCGCGTTTGCGCACGGCCGCACACAGTATAGAACGGCCCTAAGTCAATCCCTGCCAATCAAGATCTGCAAGTCCAAATTCAATTTCATATTATTGTTCTGCCTCTGTCCCAAATGCTGTACGTATACTGAAAACCGAATCAGAATTCTTAGCCTTAAAAGCTCATTTGTTACAGTTAGCCTTTGATTAAACCAAGCAGTGTGATAATATTGTGTGGCTCTCGTTTCAATGCCAGTCCGTAATAACATTTGTTATGTCTGTGTGCCACAGATAACCAATTCCCAGAACAGAGATATTTCACTGTTTTTTGGTAACTCCTTTCACTACCTGATATGGCGGTTTTCCTGTAATTAGAGTAAAACAATGGGACACTGTCTATTTTTAAATGATGTGGTTTTTTTTTCCATTGCATTGCAACCTGTTTCTTAGTGATCGTTTAGTAAACAACCATTGTTATCTTTGATTGTATTATATGGCCCTAGTCAATGCAAATGATCTGCCTGATGCAATTACAGGTCACCTCCCCCAAACATTAAAACATACCACCTCAGGTAATTGAGAATTGATGGTCCTATTGAATACCTTGTGGGTTTTATCCTCCCCCTTTTCCTGTGGTCCTCACATCTGCAGTCATGTTTCCTCATCAGACTGGCAGAACCAGAAGAGCATTAAAGATAGGGTATTAATAGGGCATGTAGACATGGTAATAGAACATGATTTGGTAAATGTAGCTAACATCCTATGTGAGCCACTATTACACTTTTCTTTTAAAGCCAACTAGGTATTGATTGCTTTACACATTATACAATTACAGTACAGGGAATATAATAGACATATTGGTGCATCAAGAGCTTACTTAATAAAGAAAGACGGGCAAACAGATCCTAATACCCTGGTAGCCAACTTTGCTTCTCCCGCTAGTGTTTCTGCCCCTTGTTTGTCATCCTCGCCTTTCCCTTATATGTTCTCGGTAGGTTCTTGTTGTAGGTCTGGGGTGGGTGTCCTTCCTAAGCTCCGACACGCGTCTAATGTAACACTGGGAGTCCCTGACCTGAACAGCTTACAATCTAATAGCAGGCAAAAAGGTATAAAAAGCTTATTAATATAATTGACTTTCTTGAAAATACTTGGTCACTTAAATTTTAGTTTATAAGGGAATCTTTGTCATCCTCTTAGCTTTGGGGCTAATGATGTCTTAACCCCTATGGTGCCTTTAAGACCTTCCCTATACGTCATGAGGGCAGGCACACCATAAACACATTTGACGTTAAGGGAACGTCATGCTATTAATGCTCATTTTTTAGGGGGAGATTGCGTCCGTGGGGTGTGCTATCGGAGCCGATGTACAACCCCCTCCCCACTTCCATTCACATCACTTGGCGTCAGTCAATAACCCAGAAGAACAGTGGCACCTTTGGGCTGTTGCTCTTCCAGCACCTTAACAAAATAAAGGATTGGATAGAAATCCGGAGGGGGGGGAAAAAATACATTTTGAAGGAACAGTGTTGTTAATTAATTGATTATTATTTTTTTGCCACAATCTGACACTTTGATACATTTTAAAATCCTTTTTTAAAATTACTTTGTAAACATGGTGAGCTGAGACTTTGGAAGGATTTGATTTCCTCTGAATGTTCCTGCTTGTCACTGTGTATTCAACAAGAAATTGCACAGCCACCTATCGCCCCCTACCCTTATCTTTTTTTGGCTCTCTGAAGGGAGAGAGTTGGATAAGGCTAAAGAAAACACTTCACTGGCACAACCTTGACCCATTCAGGGGCCACGAAGAAATGTCATAGCTGATTGGAGGTTGGCAACCTCCTACTTAATTTAAGCTCACCCCCTCCCACATTTAAATGGTTATGGGCTCACTCCATAGCATCTTCCACTCAGGGGAACTTGCCTGCTTGCAGTTTGGCTGTGACATCTCTAATACAGAGTGCTTTTCCTGGTAATGTACAGGTTAATAAAAGCTTCAGTCAGACAGAACTTTGGCTTGCAGTTTGGCTGAGACATCTCTAATACAGAGTGCTTTTCCTGGTAATGTACAGGTTAATAAAAGCTTCAGTCAGACAGAACTTTACAGCTAATATTGACAGATTTACTATAAATCATTCTTCCTGTTATTAAACAGGTTATTAAGAATTTATATTAGCGTTAGGGACCCCTGATATGTGGTCTGCCTTGGCGTTGGCTCAGGGGCTTACAACAATTTTGGCCAAAAATGTCAAACTAAAAGACCATTTACTTATTAGTTATTCCATATATATTTAGGCACTGTACCGTGTATGAGTCTCACTAGATGTGCTAAAAACTGAGCTCTGTCTGTGTTTTATGTTATGTCTCTGGTTTTTTTGCCACGAAGAAATGCAATTTGTGTAAAAATAAAATAAAAAACAATCTAAGAAATAAATAAAGTATTTTGTTACAATAACGTGACACAGCTGCCATGTCATGAGGTTTGGCACACCAGGGCTCCCATCACATAGTTACTGTCATGGGCTTCTTGGTTGTTGGGTAGTAAAGATCGCAACAGGAGTGCTGAACACGATATAAACAAAAGAGATGACACTCCTTCCTTTCGCGCCATCAGTGACGTCACTATCGCGTACCTGGGGAAGCGGCCACATGATCGCAGAGGGGCTGAGACACTCTGGTGCTGTGACCCCCAGGCACTCAAATGGTTAAACAGCACAGTTAACTAAAATTTTGCAAATACTGCAGACATTTTGCCTAATTTTTGTATGATACGTTAACTAGTTGCTCACAAAAAGTATTTATTGTGCACCATGTGGGATATGTTGTAATTAGGTATTACTTGTTTTGACTTCATTGCAAATCCTGTATCTGTTGCCAAAATGGGACTCTATTGTTTCTGAAACAAAGGGCAGATGGAAGCAATTGAAGAGCTTTATTGGAAAAGTTGATGAACAGTTAGGCTGGAGCCATGGTGCCTTCTCCCGTGCGGAGGCGCGCAGAGGCTGAGGGAAAGCGGGTGCTTTTCCTGGCCATGCTAGACAGGCCGCGGGGGTGGAGGGGCGTTCCTAGTGATGTCACGGATCTGGTTCGCCCTCATTGGACGAACCGCTCACGTGACCTGTCTTGCTGATAAATCAGTTGAACTGATTTCTCACGCAATGTGCGCGCACACCGCATGGACGCGAACACTGCCTTAAGTCAGTCTGTTCGCTCAGTGTGCGTCCATCCGGTCTGCGGCACCATGTCCGAGGCCTTTGTTTAACTTGCATAATGAGATATAGCGTGCATGTATGCGATAGTTCAGTGCAAATCGGTATTGAAGTGCAGTTGTTAGTTGGTCAAGCTGTTGAACAGAAGTCCTTGTTCTGTAGCCTGTTTCTTAGATGTTTCTCAAACTTTATGCAGTGGTTGAAGTGTGACGCATATTAGGGGGCACGTACTACCACTATTTTATTTTCACATAGCTACTTTTTACTAGAAACACCATTTTTTTTAAACAAAGGGATTTATTCTAGAAATGCTGTTCTGCTTTTTACATCATAAATATTGCTGAAATCTTTATAATTTACAGTCCAAATATCTGTCAAACTGTAATAAAATCTATTTTTAAATTGGGCACAGCACTGCTACTTTCACCACTGATAGGAAATGGATCATTCCACTATGACCTTTTTTGGCAGTTTAACGCCTGTATAATATTCTAATGGGGTTGCTTGTGGCAGTTGTGGGGGACATGCAGTTACTCCTGGGTTCTTGGCCTTTGTGATCAGGATGAAGAGAAATCAATGTGTACCAAAATATTCAGCTAAAGCAGGAGTCTCTACTTGTATATTTTTGTCTTCATTGTATTTGAGCCAGTGATTCCACAGAGGTGACATGTCACCAGTCCCCCGACCTTCGGGACCTCCCCCCACTATATATGAGTTATTGCCATTGTGTGGCGACAAATACACTGGGTCACCAATAAAAAGTTGTGACGTCCTCTCCCAATAACGGTTGCCGGAGGCTTTCTGTTGGCCACTGGAGTCGGGCTGACTCCGGAAGCCATCTCGCCTGTATTCTAGCCTTGCTTAGCAACCTACTGTATATAAGAGTCGGAAGTGAAAATGCTTTTCCTACCAACTTCAGAGTTGGTTTCATGCTTTGAATACAGTATAATATACAGTTTAGTGACTGCAAAATTAGGCTCTGAATTCTACATTTAAGAAGCACAGCAAAAAATAACACTGTGTATGCAATATGCATATCTTTCTGTCGGGTACCCAGCAAATATGGGAAAACAATGTTTTTCCCGAATAGAACATTTAACTATGAAGTTGCCATAAACAAAGGGTTCTGCAAACTTGGATTCACCACTACAATATAAATATATTAAATGGCAATGTAGTTTTTAACTTGTGCTTTTTCTTAGGTTTTTTTTCTCCATTTAAGTCTAAACTAACATTGAGGTCCATCATGGTCGCACAATTTTCATTGTGAGTAATGCTTTGGATTTACATCTCTGTGCACTTCATGTAATAAATACTTTATTCTTGAGAAATAATTTTGCCACACTGTGGATGTGTCTTGTCCTTTTTTACTTTCATTATGCAGCCTGGAAAATTAATTGGCGGCAAGACTTGCAAAATAATTTAAAGCATGTGGTTTGAATACATATGGGCTCAAAGCTGTTTTATTTTTATTTTTTAATGTCCTTGTGACAGGGTGAATAAAAACCACCAGCTATATGCCTGGCAGACATATGTTTAGTCTGCAGTGAAGCAGTGATGAGGTTAATTCAGCAGGGAAGCTCATGGCAATTAGTTGAATCCCAGCTGCCTAATCAAGGTGTGTTAAAAACCCCAGGATGTGCACACATGCGGCTAGCTGGTCAGCAGACAGGAGTGAGTTACTGAAGAGATTACTGAAACAAGGTCTGTCTTTTTGTATGCTGTCTGAAGCAGGGAAATACCCTGAAAACTCTGGAGAGTGAACAGCTTGATTTAAGGTCTGTTTGCAAAGTACATTTTGATGAACTGTTGTGTCCTGCACACTGATGAAAACCTGTTTTGTTTACATGCTGAAGATAAGCTATTTTTCTTTTGTTTGCTGATGAGAAGCTATTTGTTTTTGGTGTGCTGTATGTTTTAAGGCTAAAATAAATAAGCCTTATCCAAAGAACCTGCGTGTGTAGTTGCATGTACCCTGCAACAGTCCTATAATTACAGAGCATGTAGAGTAGCTATATAACTATATATGGTGCCAAGGTGTATTACAATGTTGGTGAAAAGCGGAGGTCTCTTGTTTTGCATTATATGTACTTGCAAAAGAAAGCCTAGTAGGAGGTACATTTAATGTTTGTCCTTCCCAGTAGAAATTAACATACTGCTAGAAAAACTCACACATGTAGCCATGCCTTCTATGGCTACTAATCTGCTTTCCTCCTGGCAGTAAGTCCTGGTACCAGCAGGCCTTGCCAGTAGTTATCATGGGGGTGACATTAGGCCTGAGCATGTCCAATCATGGAGCAGACCTGGTGTCCTCCTCCTGGCTGTACTTAAGGGCAGTGCCGCCCCAAATTCGTTAGTGCCTCTACCTGCTTGAGAGGGGCAGGTCACACAGCCAAGAGCCTGACTGTTGGGCCTTCTCTGGTCCTCTTCTCTCCGGGGGTGAGTGAGTGTGTACCGTACCTCAGTCCCTGCTAGTGGGGCAGGGAAGAGCTGGGACTGCTGCGGTTGCCCTTGGCCTGTAGTGAAGTCCAGTGACCATCCTTCAGTGAGTAGCTGACAGTTGCTGCATTGGGCAGAACCCTGCCGTGTATTGTGCTGTACAGAGTGAGACAATAAACCGTTCCTGTTATCATACCTCCGGCGTGGTGTGTGATCTTACTGGGGAGAGAGGTAATCGGTTCTACCGTGGGAGATCACCTTCAGTTCCCTGGAACCTACGGTAGATGGAGGCGCTGCACTGCTAAAGATTTATGTAGGGTATGAACCCCAGAAGCCTAGTCCTGTGTCCCCACTACCATCGGCAGACTTCTCAGCCCTCCTGTTACCAGCAGGTATCATGCACCACAGACGTAGGAATGGCCCAAATCTCCCACCGGGTGGGGGAATCACCGTTACACACAAACAGCACTTTTCAATCGTCTTTTTCTTCATGGAGTACTAGTTTTGAACTTCTCAAACCCTTTCAAAATATCTTCCAATGCAGAAGCCAGCCTCACTTAGTGCGTGTGTGTCTGTGTGTTATTTTCAGCTTACGTCTTGTTTGATCTCTCAATTTGTAAATAATTGAGTGGCCATAAAAGTCAGTTCCTCTAAATATGAAAGTATCTGCTCGGCATGTTGAAATTGGCACTAGATTAATAATAAAAAAAAAAAAAAACATTCTGCTGAAAGGATTTTGACCCACAGAAGCAGAACGGAGAAATTGGTTTTGAAAGTGCCCAATAACAGGACCTGGACGGGCACACATTTGGGAGATTAAACCCGCTGTGGGGACAATTTTTTTATTTTTTTTAGTAACATAACTAGCAGGCTATTTGGGAAAAATAAGTATTTCATGATGCAAAATATGTGGCTAGCAGCAAATGGGTTTATATGTAGTGTTGCCACATTGCACAATTATCAGAATACGTGCTTTAAAACAGATTTGCTGACGTTAGTGTATAGTTGGTTATATGGTTGTAGCTTGAAGTTTGCAGGGGTACAGTAATTTAAATAACAATGTACAGGGAATATGACGGGGTCATTACTATTCTGTGTACAGTATGAATACACTTTGCCATGGGTAGTGGAGTAAGCGAAAGGAGAACATCAGAGATTTTAATGACAGTAAATATGTATATTCCATGTCTTTTTCACTTCCTTCTGCATACAGTAAATAGAATATACAGGTATATATCCTCAAATATAGCATCTGACATTGTTCCCTCCTAGAAAACACGTCATACTGCAAAAAATAAATATCAACACACTTGCAGTAGGAGGCACTCGTCAAGTATATACAAACAGAATTGAATCACTTATCTTGTCATGGGTGTCACACAGACAGTCGTAGTCCACCTTTATCCAGAGTATACAAACAAAAATAAATGGTTGTCCGCAGCACTCTTCATTTTTAACTGAAGTTTTTCTGTGTGTGTGTGTGTGTGTTGTGTTTACTCAATTTGGAGAGGCTTTTTTTTTTTTTTTTTTTTAACCAACTGGGCATGCTTTTGAGTTTTAAAAACAGTTGAAAAATGTAAAGAAAAAAGAAAAAAAAACGTTTTTTAATAACTTTTTACAAATCCAATATATTAGGTGTTTTTTTTTCCTTACCAAAACATCAGTAACATTGTCCACTCTTAATATACAACAGTAAACAAAGACCCAATACACATCCAATATGACAAATGATTTCATATAGGTAAATTCATGTTCATGTTTTTTTTTTTCTTCTTACAAGTATAGGTCATTTAGTTCAATCTTTTGTACAAAACTTATTAAGCTACAACCACACCAAGGTAAATCCTTTCAGCAGGAACATATACCACCAGTTTTATACTGTCCTTTGTCAGGGGTGAGCAAACTTTTTATGCCGATCCCCACTTTTAATCCATGACATTTCTCAGGCCCCCCCTGCCTGATGTAATCAAAATCACATGGGGAAAAAACCCTTTATTAAACGGTATACAATGTAAATACAAATACGTCTAAATACTTACATATTTCAACATTTTTAAAACAGTTAAACATTACAATTTGTGTGTGGGTTTTTATTTATTTGTATTTTTTTAGTAACATGGCTTGGGTCGGATCATTTTATCCATGGCTGGGATTATGGTGCCAGCGTCGCTGCATGCACGCACTTGTGTGCACGCGTCCGGCAACCACTGTGCTATATTTTCTTATGGTTCCTCTGCCGAAGTAAAAGCGTAAGGACAGCACGTTACGACGCATGACGTCACCCCCCGCACCACGTGAGTTTGGTGTATCGGCACACAAGTTTAACTGGAAAGATTCAGTGGTTTACGGGACTGATACATAGGGGCAATCTGCTACATTTGTTTCCCTGGCACTCTGCTTGTTGCAAGCTTGTTGAGATTCAGCAGACGGATTTGTCGTTCCCCCAAGAACACCTGGTTGATATCCGAGGACTCTTCTGGCAGAGGCATCAGCTGCAGATGAGTATCATCTCATTAGAGATTGATTTACTCTCAATGCTTTTTATCTAGCTCCACTTGTGAGTTTGTTTTTTAAAGACTATCTTCATTTTTTAACATTACATTGTAACAGAATTATGCTATGTGGCATGAGCCTCTATCTATCTATCTATCTATCTATCTATCTATCTATCTATCTATCTATCTATCTATCTATCTATCTATCTATCTATCTATCTATCTATCTATCATAGCAAGAATGTTCAGGGCACTCAGGGAAAAAGTAAAAGGAAAAAACTTATCTGGAATCTGGAGCACTCACAAATTCAAAAAATACAATTTAATGAAGTAACACAGGCATCAGGGGGTAATCACAGAAAAAAGAAGCAACGTTTCGGGCCTTAAGGCTCTTTCTCAAGCTTCTTTTTTCTGTGACGTCACGCGGGTTGATGCGTCAGCAGGGAGAAGGGAGTTACAGTGCCTGCATGCATACACTATGGTTGATGACGCTTCAAGATGGCGGTGCGTTCCACGGATGGATTGCGTGTCACCAACACCACATGTTTGTTGTTGCGGGTTGGTAAGGGTTCTACACGGGTGATTTTGATTATGTTGATTTGGTTTGGGTATATATGTTTGTTCACTGGCACTCTTTCAATGTACATCCCTGAGGAAGGTCACATGTAGCTGACCGAAACGTTGGATGAAGTGCCTTGGTTTATGTTACCTCAATACAGTTGTCGTTTCTAGCTGGCTGTGTGCTGTCTCTTCTTTCCGGATGAATATCTGGTAATACCTGCTCTGTATTTATGCATATGGGATAAGCATCAGTCTATTGTCGTTTTCAGAGTGCCTGCTGACCGTGTGTGTGTGTGTGTGTGTGTGTGTGTGTGTGTGTGTGTGTGTATATATATATATATATATATATATATATATAGAGTTAAGTTATGGTGAGTAAAAAAAGTGACAAAAACCCTCCACAGGAAAGCAAATATGCAAATATAGCTGTATGCTCATCTGCATGTCTTAGGCAGGTCTGCAACCCCGCCTTTCCCCATTATCACCCAGCATACAGCACTTCCACTGCAGCAAGGGATTCTGGGAAATGACATGCAAATGAGCACACAGTGTCACTTTTTGCCTCAATAACCATTTTTAACATGGTTCCCTATAGGCTTAAGCTTGCTGCATGGTCACAGCTTTGAGCACAGCCAGGGTTAAAGTTCATACCCAGAAAACCACCCACAGACAGCTGTTTCGACCTTGATGGGTCTCATCAGTGTGGGGTTGATTTTACTGGGAAAGCAAGAGAGGCTATGGGATAGGCTAAACCATAATACTGAGTTAAGTTATGGTGAGTAAAAAAAGTGACAAAAACCCTCCACAGGAAAGCAAATATGCAAATATAGCTGTATGCTCATCTGCATGTCTTAGGCAGGTCTGCAACCCCGCCTTTCCCCATTATCACCCAGCATACAGCACTTCCACTGCAGCATATATATATATATTCGAACAGTGTTCTCTGCCAATGCATGGATGTGAAATTTGGACCCTAAATGCAACGATAATTCAGAAGCTTCAGACAACTCCGGGGTAGTTAGAGATGTATGCTGGGTCTTGCCCGAAGACACGGGTAAAGAATGAATGCATTTGAAAGCAGATGAAAGTCTGTGACATCATAACATAAGAAGGGTGAAGAAATTGCAATGGGCCGGATATATCGCAAGAAGAAATTACTATCATAGGACAATGATGGTACTCGACTGGATTCCAAGACTGACCAAGACGACAACCAAAAGTACGATGGAAGGATGAAATCAGAAAATGTATCAGTGCAACATTGAGAGAGGAGGCCTTAATCCAGCAGTGGCTCAACCAGGGCTGAAGGTGTGTGTTTTATGTATGTATTTATGATTAACTGTTTGTTTTAAATAATAAATACATATAGATATAATGTTGTCTGTAGCAATAGTCCTTTACCTGCCCCTTTTTGTTAGGCATTCAGACCTAGATTTAAAAGACTATGATTCCTATCCTAATAAGGAAATGGTAGAGAAAATAACCTACAGTAGATTAGTACTGTACTTCCTTTTGTTTTGTTGCAACTCCTGGGGCTGTACCATGCCATTCATACCACCCTGCCACTGGAGAGGCTATCGGACTGAACCCAGTATATTTTCGTATTGGCCTTTTTTTCCTAAGACCTCACTGAGTATGATGCACTCATCAGTTGCTTACTAATACAATCCTGTTTGCCTTCTAATTTTTCTGAGCTTGCAAGTCTTGGACGTTATAAATAATATAGCATTCAGAGGGTGGAGTAATTTGATTTTAATCTTGGAGAGAGATTACACTGTAATTTTATCATCCTGGTTCCTCCCTTCATCCTAGTCTTAGGAAATGAAGCAGGACTAGTGGTGGTTGATTTAATGTTATATTTTCAGAAAGTGCAAGGCATAATTCATATTCCGTTTTTCTTCACTGCTTTGTCATTTAATTTTAGTGTTTCCAGATTGGGAATTCTAGCTACGTGGCATTTTTTAACTTTTAAAGGAACAATTCCACATAACTGGCAGACAAACAAACAAACAAAAAATTAAAGGATTGCTCCATAGAAGTATCTTTCTTAATAGTTAAAGAAATCAAGTAAAAGTAATTTTTAGTTTAGGAAGGAATACGTTTTTGTTATTTTTACAGTGTCTTTATCAAATAAGAGTTGCAGACACTTTGTTACATTACAAGGAAAGAAAATAAGTGAGGATTGAATTTTTACCCATAGATTTTAACAGTCAAACATTATCATTGAAGCATCTACGTTTACACATTAAATACAGTGTACAGCCAAAACCATTAGTTGTCTTCGGACCATCAAAGTTACTGCCCTTTTAAACAGTAAAGTGATCATATGTTTTTGGATAAAATTAGCTGCAGTTGTTTCAAATAACCTAATTTGAAGGTACAGTCCTACTTAGAAACATAAGTTCTAGTTGCAAAATATAGGTGAAACTAGTCAACTATAAGACCCCTCAATACTTTTGAAAATGTGTTTTCTAGTTCAAGGCAAGAGTGATACAGCCAATAGTTAGTAAGCACTAATTAACACCTCAGAGCAATGCCAATAACCCTTCTGGCAGCACAGGGGTTAATGGTGTCCATTAACATTTATAGCTGCTGACCCCTTGTGCAAGCAAATGCTCTCTTAATCTCAGAGCATACGTGTTATCAGAACTATAAGGAATACCGCCAAATGTAATGTATTCTGACTGTGGCTCATAGAGCATGCTTCGAAAATCCCTATGACCCTGGTGGTGAGTAAAGTGTGCCTGGTTCTGTGCACTGTTGATGGCTCAGTAACCGAGCATGCATTAGCCTCTAAGAACTCATGTAGGGAGCACCTGCCAGAGTGAATTTCCAATCCAACATCTCTAAATGTATCTCACATTACATTGTAATAAACTTGTGGCCCTTCGACTCCTAAATGTCTTCTGATCCCAGGCATGTTTGGAGAACTAGTTGAAGAGCCCTGCTATTGTATGTTCGAGATGTCTGTAAATCAGCTGCTGTTTCCTCTCTTGCTAGAAATGGAAATAGATTTATAAAAGTATACCGATATATTTTCTATCTGTTTAAAAGGTGGGGGGAGAGGGAGAGAGGGAATTGCCTTTCAATATTATATATTCAGTAACTGAAGTGAGATGAACGTAGGGGGCCTGGAGTACCCTTAATACCAATATACAAATCCATAGTATCGCTACTGTAGCCATGTCCCCTTGGTCCCCCTTGTCTCCCCCTGAGTCCTTATGAGCTTGGCCCTGAGTCTCTACCAGCTTGTGGGTGCTTAAGGGAAAGACCCCTTAGATAGGGACATTTCCACATTAGCTAATAGTGTTACGGACGCAGCCAGATGCCGTGCAGAAACTCATGGTGTGGGACCAGACCACCACCACAAGTTAGAGACTCTTAAAGATGAGACCCTCCAGCGGGAGGTCACCCCACGCAGAGGCGGACTCCTTCACTGACGCCGACATGGGATCAGACTGGTCCTGTCATCAGTTGGTGGTACCTGGGAGCTGGAGTGCCCATCAGGTATCACGCCCTACAAGTGCACAAACATTCTGTGGGTAGTGCTACCACACACTTTGGGGTGGATTTGGCTCCTGTGGACACCGGGTAGTTTGGTGCCCGAGCTTGCTTACAATAAAATACAGAACAGAACAAGACTGTTACGACTAAAATGTCTGCTTTGAGAATTGCAATAATTTCTGACTTTTAATGATCCAACACCTTCCAGATAATAAAGGATTAAAACTGTGCGGTGTGCAGTGACTTTCATGGTGACGGTTAGTATAGGCAGTAGCATAGCTTAAGTAGGTCCTAATTGCACCAGACCCATTTATTAGGAGAGGAGAAGAAACAGTTGGCCCGGGAAAAAATAGACGTGCAGACAGCACTGCAAGATGCAGAGAGAGGGCTGCAAGAAGAACGTGTCCCCCTGGAGCAGCGCACACAAGCAGAAAATATGCTACAGAGTCAGCTGCAAGAACTGCATACACATCTGCAGGACACGAAAGAGAAATGGGTGAATGCTGAGGAAAAGCAGCAAGTTCTGCAGGAAGAAAGTTTCCAGACTGCCTACAAGGTAAAAATGCTGGAAGAGTATTTAAGTACCCAGTGTTTCCCCAAAGAGCAGCATAAGGAGCTGAAGGCCACACTGAGCATAACCAGAGCCTCTCTGGAGGAGGAGCTTAGAGCCCAGGTAACCCTGTATGAGAGGGAGCACAAGGCGGTCCAGACACTGAAGCAAGACTTAGAGGAGCAGAGACACTGCTCCATCCCTAACAGCCAGTACACCCAAGAGAAAGAGACTTGGAAAAGACAAGCTGCTGAGACCATAGCAAAAGAATTTGCAGAGCTCCAAGACGTGATGAGGGATGCATGGAAGCGAGCTCAAAATGATCACAGTGAAGAGATGAAAGCCCTGAGAAGAGAATTGCAGGATGCACTTAACCAGGGATCTCTCACTGAGGAGTGGAAATTGCAACAACACCTAAAAATGAAAGAGCTAAAGCTGACAGCTGAACACACATCACAGTATCTCACAGCGCTGCAGGCGCAGATCGCTGAGCTCAAGACACAGCTTGCAAAAAAAGAGAGGGAGGAGGTGTCCGTCCGTCAAGTGGCTGGCCTGACACTGCGCTATGGGGTCAAGATGACTGATGCCTGCAAAGTGTTGAATCACACAGCCCATGAGAAGGCCCGGCTGCAGCTGGACAAGGTCTGGGAGGAGTACCGGCAGCTACAGGTTAGAAATAAAGAAAAAGAAACACATTTAAGCCTTGTTCCAAAGAAGCTGAACTGACAACTGCTTTGAGTGGGAAAAGAAGTGCAGAAGGACAGCTTCAGGAGCTGAAAACTCAAATAGCTGGTCTTTCATTGGGTGATGACACGAAACGGCAGTCGCAAGAGGAGACCATGGAGAGCGAACTCTGTGTCCCCACTGACTCGTGGAAAGGCTGCACCCGTCCTTGATGCCCACGTTCCTGATGTCTCTGCCTCGGCATTTGGGTTGAATGCACCCATTCAGAGGTTCTTTGCAGCACCCAATGTACCTGTTGCTCCTGTGATTAAGATAAATGCACCTCTCATAGATTTCCCATCAGCACTTGACGTACACACTAAGTTGGCCTTCCATCAAGGTTTCCCTGAAGAGACTGGAGGATCGTCCGGAGAACGCTCTCAAGAGGGGGGAGTAATGTCAGGGTCGCCTAGACCTCCTGCCTAGCCATACTGTAGTTCTTCTTTGTCTACCTGGTGTGCTGCTGCCTTCTGTGTGCTCTAGGGTTCCTCTGTCTGTCTTCTTGTTGCTCCTGTCTCTGTGCTTTATAGCTTCTGCTTCCTGGTTGGTTCAATTGCCTTTGTTTCGAGTCAGACTCCTATTGCACATGCCTCTGTCTTTGATCCTGATCTGTTCCTGTATTGATTCTGTTCTTGGTAAAGGCCCTTGCTGGTATCTGGCTTGTCCCTGTTTGTTCCCTGGTCTCAGTCCCGGCTCCCCGGTCTTAGTCCCTGCACCCCTGTCCTGTTCCAGTCTCCTCGTTGCCGACCTCTGCTTGTTATCCGATTTTTCTATCTGCCGCCTGCCTCGGACCCTCTGATTGTGACCCCTACTACGCTCCTGCTGTTCCGGCCACCGAGATCCTACCCGCCACAGGAGTCTCCCGTGACATCTTGCTACATCTCTACTAACCAAATTGCACTGAGATTCGGGTTAAAACACCAAGAATGAACTGCAGTCTCATGATGACATGGAGCCAGGTTGGCAATACTATATGTAAGAAAAACGGTTACACAGAGGCAAACAATTATGGTGCACTGCTGAGCAAAATAAGGGCTAGAGCATACAAATTAAAAGGTGAAATTGATTTATATGGCAGCATAAAAGTAGACATAGAGGATTGTTATTGGGTTGCTAGGCAATACCAAACATTTTGTCATGGTTGTCTCGGCATTGTCTGCCTGAGCAACCTGTTGCAAAAGCAGTGCAAACACTTTAATTTCTTCATCATTTGACAGATATTGAACTTTATTTCATCATTGTGCAAAAGGATGTTTATTTTACCTAGGCCAAGAAGATTAAAATATATAACGATCTACCTCATGTCTCAGGCCTGTAGATGGCATGGGTAGGCTTATCAAATGTCAATCAGTTGCTCGTCTGTCTGTTTTCAGACAGTCTTGCTTTTAGAGAGTCATACTCGCTCCTTTTTAAATATGAGTGATCTTATAGACTTGTGAGGTCTCAACCTTTTGTAAAGAACCTTTTTTGGAACAAAATTACAAATCACACTTATTTGGGTCCGTGTTGTAAATCCCATTCCTTGAAAGACTTCTGTGATGCATTCTTAGAATCATTGGTTTTATAGACTTTAATGTAATCTCAGTCTTAACTATTCCGATGATTTTTGTTTGGTCCATAGCCACCAAATCTCACTCAAATTGGGTCTTTGACCTTGCCAGGTGTGCAGGCAGGGAGCAGATAGATTATAGCACTCTGTATCTTCGATGAGGGCATGGAGAACACACTCCTTTGCACCTTTTCCTAATTATCGTCATTAAATTACAAAACTGTTTAAATTGATAAAGGAGTTGTGGCACACATGCATTCTTTTGCTTTATTTCAACATGTATATATGTGCTAAATTTGCTTTTACTTTTAAATGTATTTATATCCTCTCGGTTGTTGCTCTACCCATCTGTGCTTGAGAAAATAAATGCATTCAATACTTAAATACTCTGATTTCTGCAATTACTGTCTTGGGTAGAACTACACCTTAATTACCTGTGTTTTATTTCTAAATGCTTATTTTAGTTTATAAACTTCGTAATTGTTGGCGGGTAAGAACTACTTGACCAAACTAGTCTGACCAATCTCCTATCTTCTGCAATACCTCAGACCCTAGTTTTTTTTGTCATATTTGCACCTCTGGTTACGCTACTGCCATATATCTATCTCGAGCAGTTTTGCATTCCCATACTGTATTTAGCCTATCATCTCTGTTGGGAATCTATTCCATAAATCTACCAGACGTTTTGTAAAGTACATTGTCACATTAACCCTTAGTTTGCCACCCTCCAGCTTCATGATATGCCCTCTTATTAAAGAGGCAATCCAAGCTCCGGAGCTGAAGCCCATTATTTCACAGATCTCCGTAAGGGTGCCAGTAGCCGCTTGGCTAGCAGGGATCATGTAATGGCTGCTTTTCAAAGTTACCGCACCCTGCGAGTCAATGGGAAACTGTCCATCCGGTGATGCTTCCTACTGGCCCATGTGACTTGGGGCTTAAAACTTTGCAGAGATGCCGGAACCCCCTTCAAATGTCCTACCTTGGGAAGCAGGGGGTCCCCGGAGCTTAAATTAATGGGGTTGAACGCTGTCAAAACACTTATGTACCCCTCTCCCCTCCCAGCTGTACATGTTGAGATTATTTATCCTTAATGCTGTATATGTCACCTAAACGGTTAATGTTTCTAGAACATGATGAAGTAGGTTTTCTGACGTTTTGTCCTTTTCTATTACAGCTATGCCCTGTCGGATGAAGCATATAGATCCCTGAGGGACCAGGATAAGGATCAGTGCATATTGATCACAGGAGAAAGTGGAGCTGGAAAAACAGGTACATATTTATTCTGTAAAGGCAAGAATACTTCTTCCCACACAGGATTTCTAGTGTGTTGTAGATGCTCTTGCAACAAACAAGACCTGCATCCAATTGTTCAATAAGCAATTCTGGGGGCAAAAAATATTTTTATACATAATTGGAATCGGGGGTCCTCCAGTTTTGAACACTGCTATCTTCAGCACCGGGGAACCCCTGGTTATCGAGATAATTATCGTGGTAGTTGCCGGTGCTCCTTGCTGTAGAAAACATGGTGGCCACGGTTTCCCTATAGGAAGCCACAACCAATAATGTATACAAGATGTTACATGCTGGAGTGCTTTCATAAATCATATGTTGAGCGATTAGAATGCAAATATCCAGGTTCTGGGTGTGGAAATGCAAGCAAAGTTAAGAGGATTGAACTATACTGACATAGGGTTGAGCTAAACAGTGACATTAAATGTGCTGCTTTGAATTTCATGCTTAGACTGTTGGGGACAGATTCATGAAGTGCCAGTATGGGTTGGCACAGCCCCGTTCAAGTCAATAGGAATTGATGCCGTACTGGGTACGCGAACCCATATCGGCACGCGATTAATCGGCAATATAATGACAGAGCTAGATATTCGAAGCCTGCATCTATAAATGGGACACCATTAACCTTTTTTCTGCCAAATGGGGCAGCAACAACTGGTTTGTGTTTCTGGCCCATCTGGTAGCCAAGGGGTTAAAATGTTTACTTTGAAAATATTTGCCATGCCTGTATCCCCTATCAATTAATGTTTTGTTTGTCTCGAGTTAAACATTTCTATATTACATTTTATTTTGTTTTGCTTGTAAAAGAAACACATATCTAAACTGGAGATGTGTGTGTATAGAAATATGTTTATATTGTTTTTACTGTACTTGTGTATAGTTGCGTTTTTTTTAAATGGTAACATTGATTCTTGGTATCACTGACATTGCAACATGTTTAATGTGTAAAGGCCAAGACATTTTCCCTCAAAGTACTCTAGGGATAATCTTTATTTCTATGAAAACAGGCTGAAGTGTGAACACGTTTCTTCAAAAGAGTTGGAATGTAACTGAGAAGGTAGCATTAAAATAGCCAGAGTTATTTATTCCTTTCAGGTTGTATGCTAAAAAGCAACACCAGCTTACTACTTCCAGACAGGTTAAATAAAAAAAATAAATAGGGTTTTTGTTCTTTTTTAACCAATCGCTGTTTGGTCGCAGCACAAAGTAAGTTTGTACTGCAAAAGTAGATGTTTATCCTGCTATGATAGATTGCCGTTTACGTATAGATACTGTATCGAACCCAGTCGCATTTATCATTCTGATGTCCTTGGCTAGGTAAATGGTATTGTGCAACCTGAAGTGTTTAGACTCCCATCGATTTTATCAGAGAAAAACATTTAAGTGACAGACTGGTACAGTATAGGAGTTACTAGTACGTAAACGAAGTTAGTTTTACTCAGAGTCCCATCTCATTTAGCTGCACACAACTCATTTAATTCCTTCCCTCCCTAATCAGGGGCATAGCTATAGCTTGGGCAAAACCTGGGGCCTGCACTCTTGGGGGGGGGGGGTGGTGCTCTTTCCTCTCTCCCCTCCCCCCCCTACTTGTAGAGACAGGCGAGGTAGTAGGTGGCAGTGGTGGCCTCCTGGCATTATAGAATTAGTAGAAGAATCACTTGAGGCAGAGCAGGGGAGCAGCGCGCTCTAGCAGTCTGACTCGGAACTTATGGTGTCTGCTGCTAGAGCGCGCTCCTCACCTCATGCTGTCCTGCTCTGCCTCAAGTGATTCTTCTGCTGGCTAATCCTTTAAGCTGGGGCCTGTCGCCACTGCAGACCATCTCCCCGTGCTTTTCCCCACCCAAATAAGCTTGGATGGGGGGAGGGGTACTGAGGATGATCTGGGGGAGGGGGAGATCTGAGGAGGATGATGAGGGGGAGATCTGAGGAAGCTCTCGGGGGGGAGGGAGATCTGAGGAGGCCTCCCTTAGGCCTCGAACATAGTGCACTGAGCGTCGCTGAGCAGTGCTCTCGCTTGCTGACGCTCACGCTACCAGGAGCTTTTTGCTGTCCTGACAGAGGAGACAGCAAGCGCGCTTGGGAGGTGGGTATCACTGTGTGTGTGTCACTTGGTAGCTGTGTGTGTGTGTGTGTCACTTTGAAGTGTTCTGTGTGTTTGTGTGTCACTGGGGAACGTGTGTGTGTGTGTGTGTGTGTGTGTGTGTGTGTGTATATTTTATATAATATTTAAAAACATTTTTAAAAAAAGACACGTGGTGAGAATAAATTATTTATTAACATTGTGCAACTTTGATAAATATATGCACGCACGCAAACACAAACACACACATACACATACACACACACATGCATACACACATTATATATATATATATATATATATACACACACACACACACATTATATATACACACACACACACATTATATATACACACACACACATTATATATACACACACACACACACATTATATATACACACACATTATATATACACACATTATATATACACACACATATATACACACACACATGCACACATACACACACATGCATACACATACACACACACACACGCATATGCACACACAGACACACACACACACACACACACACACACACACACACGCATACACATGCATACACATGCATACACATACACACACACAATGCACACAATGCAAACACACACACACACACACACACACAAGGCACACAATGCACACAATGCGCACACACACACACACATGCATACATGCATACACACATATGCACATACAGACACACACACAACACACACACAGGAGACAGGGACTGGAGCAGAAGGGGGGCAGGGACCGGAGCAGAAGGGGGGCAGGGAAGGGGGGCAGGGACTGGAGCAGAAGGGAGACAGCGATCGGGGCATCACCCTCTCCCCCCCCCCTCCTACACACACAACACACACAACACACACAACACCTTCTGTCTGGTAATGGCGGCTCTGTAGGGAACCGGCTGCAGCCCCATTGGATGGGAGCGGTCACGTGACCGCTCCTCCGCTTCCCCGAGCACCAAATTTCAATTTGACGCTCGGGGAAGAGTTTCTCCTCCTCAGCGCGCATCAGAGCGCATGAGCAGGGAGAAACTATAGCCGCGCTGATAGCAGATGCAGGGGCGTTCTGCATCTGTTCAGCGCGGCTCAGCACGCCTGAGTGCTCTATGGCCCGGGCCTTAGTCACTTACATTTGGCACTTAATTCTTCCTTGGCAACAGCAGGGTTTCCCCTATTTCCTAGCAATTCACAATGTGACTTAAATAGTGACAAACATGCCAAAAATAGGCTCCTCCCACCACCCCATTGCTGGGGCCGATCATGATGTCCTCTACCATGTACCCACATTATAATTGTTGTTTTAGCGCCGTTCCAAGTCACTGGGTTCTACTCTACCATGTACCCAACAAACCACCCACACGCCTGTGTTAAACATGACAATAGCGAAACCGTGTTGTATATGAGAAAATTAACAAACCAAAGATTATATTAGATAGAAAAACAACTTGGTAGCCACATAAGTAGCAAGTGGGAAAATCATAGCGTTATTCATAGGCAGAAAAAATTGGAGCAATAAGATCCAAAAAGAATACATATGTAACAGAAATGTCAATATAAGTAATGTGAATATTGCGGGTTAAATAAATAGTTACACACGAGGATCACTCGTTTTGATTAATTCCTGAACATAGAACAGTCCAAATGATGTAAGAACCCTATTGTTCAGCCACAAACTGCATAGGAAGTGGGACAACGTTTACGTTGCAGCAATGTAGCAGGAGAAATAACCAATGCTACGGCACTCTGAGATTACAACCACTGAGCAAATCAGTAGGACAACATTACATTACCAGTCTTGGTGGTGAGCGTGTTAGACCCGACAAGATCTCACGGCTATTTAGTCCTTCCGGTGCCCAAATCACACAGCTACTGCTAATTATCAAAGCGGGGGAAAGAGGCATCCACAGTCTACATGATGGTGCCAGACTACAGTATTGATAAGTCAGGGCTGAAGAAAAGATGCATGGATGGAATGGGTCCAGAAGTATCTACTGTATATGGAGCCTGAATACTATAAAGAAGAAAAGTCTCTCAACTGGATGTATTAAGCCAACTCCCAAATATACGATAATATTGACCTTTGAAGCTGTAACAGAGAAGCCTCAAAGATGAATCGGGAATGACAGGGTGACCAGAACACTAGGTAAAGGCTAACGTGAAGCTAAATTGCAAGAAAGTGAGCGGTTAACAACCAGGGGGTAAAATACAAAGCTACATAAACGGCTCCACTTACTGGGTAATAAACATGCACATAAACTCCCACAACCACAGCTAAGCCAAGGTTGGCACAAAACTCATGCAATTAGTTCATGGCATAAACCACCCAGTTACACATATTGTACAGCACCTACTATGTTTGGTCATCCAGGTGGTACCAACTGTGGTTAACTAATGTCCACTTGAAATGCATAGCCAGAGTAATCCCGCAGCTCGTAACATCTGGGCACTCTAAAAGGCATATGCAGACAGCCGTCTGAATGGCCTGGTTGTCTTGCCCATGTAAATTAAGCTACAGGGACATTTTAAGAAGATATGTGCAATGCGTGCTGAGACAATTGAGATCATGTTTAACCTTCTATTTGCGTCTTGTGTCTGTATAATTGAATGAATTGCTGTGTATTAATGAATTACAAACTCCACAGCCCATCTTATCAGAGGATTCCCAACCGTTTTTTATATTTTTCAATTGCGTCGGCATTGAGTAAATCAGAGATTTGTATTCCTTTTATACACCATCATTGAGAATAGCTGCATATTTTCAGTTAATTAATCATCACGCTTAATGATGCCCCATAGTTTAACTGTGTTCGCTATTATAGGGGATGCTGTATTAAATGTCTGCACGAATGGTACTCTCAACCCACTTATTTCTGGGTCTCATCTGTGATCTAGTTTTGTCCAGTGTTATATGCTGTAATCTGATTATAATCCCTCTCTCAGAATCTCTGATCTCAGTCCGTTTCCATTCAGTCAGCAGGGTCATTACAGATACAGGTAACCCGCAATCATTTTTATTGTGGGTAACCCGTTGATCACTTTAGTAGGATGGAAGCTTAGATTTCAACATGGTGTTCTGTTGGTGGGCTTTTTGTAAAGGCTTGTGAATAGAACACAGCAGTACAATTCCTGGGCTCCTCACAAATTGGCTTGTAATTTACTAGTGACATTTTTACATTTAGGACCCAAGTCTGTGTAAAAACATTTAGTTACATATTTTGATAACCTGATTCAAGCCTGCTACACTGAATAAATAAAATGTCTTGCTGTCCTATGGACTAAACTTAGTGATGTATATGAACTTGCTCTGAAGGGGTTAAATGAATAAAGCATATGCTTTTTGTGGTTCAGTGCAATTATAAACTGGTTTGATCCAGTAGGTGAATCGAACGCCTTTGTCAACTAAGATTTGGACATCAAGGAAAGTTACCATAGAATTACTGGCTTTGGGGTTAAACTGAATCTTAGAATCAAGGGAATTGATAGTGTACAATACAGTACTGGGAAAGTTAACATCTACAGTATGCAGCACCAGCAGCTTGCTATATGTTTGGTTAACAGGTTCTCAATGAGGATACATTTTTCTTCAAGGTACCCTATAAATAAGTTGGCATAAGATGGTGTGGTGGAGCTCCCCATGGCCATTTCCTAGATCTGCAAATACTACTGTTCAAAGCCAAAATTGTTTTTCCTCTAATGCCATATGTAACAGTGATGCAGGTTATTAAACAGGGGTGTGGCCCATATGTTCCCTACTCAGTAAATGCCTGACAGCTGTCATACCTGCCTCATTTGTGATGTTGGTATATAATGATTTTTCTATAGTCACTAATAAAGAATGATCAGTCAATGTCCCAAAGTTGTGTAATCTGCGCAAAATTTTTTTTTGGTATCCTGCAGATATGATGATGATCTATGCACCATTGGCTGTAAAAATGAGTCTATGTATTCCGCGATTGGCTGCAGAAGGTGCTTGGTAACTGAAATTATAGGTCTGTTGGGTGGGTCAATAAGGTTTTTTATGGATCTTTGGTATCCATAGATCACTGGCTGCCTCTGGTATATAGTCCTACTGTAAAGATCTTGGTGATGTCATGAATCCACTTATATTTAAGGTCATCCAGCACCTCTACTGCTCCCACCTTATCTGTTGTTTTAATAATAAACCTGTCACTCGAGGGAGAGTATAACATTTATTATTATTGCCCATAGGTTGGGACGTAAAGAGACTGGTTTACATATTGAAATGAACAGTATGTTAGTGTTTCAAAATACGTAATACTTTGTCAATTGAGGCTTACAAATTGGGTTGATGGTGCTTTTAATTCTAAAGGGTTGTTTGTTGGATACTTGCTAGTCCTTAAAAAAAAAAAATCTAACTCGCCTCCCTAATAGAAAAATAATCGCCATGAGATTTAAAGGGATCAAAAAATGTGGGACAAAATGGTAACCCTGTTGAGGGCATCCTCAACACTCCTTAATGCAATTCTCTGGGCGATAGATTGAAGATGACTGTCTTGCCTCTGGTTGTGAATGTCTCCTTACAGTCCCTTCTTGTTTGTTCCTTTCTGTACTTACATCCGTGACGGGTATCGCCAAAAGAGGCCTGTGCTCATCGGTATCAGAGTCCAATCGAGAGCTCCTGTGGCTGTCCTCTGTTGGCAGATCAGTGTCAGGATTGTTGGTCACTCTGTCATCTCCAAAGTCTCTGTGAATGTGCTTGTTGTCTATATCTGAATTTGCCACTTAGATGTATGTCTTTGTTCCCCACTCAACCACGGGTACATGACCGTCTTTGTAATCACTGCACACTTTGTAATATTTATCTCTCAAGTTGTGTCAGTCGTGTGGTATATTGCTATAGATCCTTGTCAATAATAGCTAATAGGTCAGTAGCCTTAAGTTGGTTAGTTTTGTATCTTCGTATGCACTTCACAGCTGTGATTTCACTGTTGGTTTGGCCCAATTGTTTATTGACCTCCTCAACAACTAATAAGATCAAGTCCAAAAGCACTTGTTAAGTATCTCGCACCATTTAGTGCAAAAGTCCTTGTTGAGTCAGCCAATCATAGGTGGGTTCTTAATTCTGAATCACCTTGTGATTCTGTGCAATTCTAGGTCAATTTATTTACTGTTAAACTTCTTAAGGATTTTAGATGTCATCTGGTAATCCTTCTCCAAAGGCCTTTTGAGCTCCATTTTAAATCCAATTCATCACGATGGGCTCCTGCAAATGGGTGATGGGTGGAGACCGTTTATAGCAGGTGTGTGCCATGTTTTTCACTATTTAAGTCGGTCTTTGTTTGCTCTGTAAGTCCTGATGAAGTTGTGTTATTAAACAACGAAACATTGACCTATAATAAAATAATTAATTTATTGAATCTAAGACTGGTGTGGTGTTTCCTGTTGTCTCCAGAAAACCGAAGTCCTCTTCTACTGAAAATGCTTTCCATAGAAGCAGTGAGGAGCGGGAATAGGCACTTTGCCTCTCATGTGGTTGGCATATTACTAACATCCTCCATGACCATGTCTAGAAATGTACATCAGATAAAAATACCTCTTGAAAACGTGTGTGTGTACCACATAGCGTAAATATTGGTAAAAATGATTATTTTATACATACATACTTCAGCCCTTTGTCGATCCACTGCTAGATGAAGGCACCCCCAATGATCTTCCAGGTACTGTAGTTGCATCTCCTCGTTATTCCACCAAATTTTATGACTTCATCCTCCCATTTTACTTTTGATCATCATCTTGGTCTTTTAATCTCTTGGAATCCAGTCGAGTATCATCTTTGTCCAACAATGGTAATATCTTCACCCTTGGTCTTTCTATTTCCTGTCTCTTTGGGTAATACCCAGCATACATATCTCTATATTTCTTTGCGTTGTCTGAAGCTTGTGAATTATCTTCGCATTTAGAGTCCAAGTTTCACATATATATGTGAGAACGGGCAGAATAGACCAGTTGAAAAACTTCTTTAGGCGCAGTGGAAGATTCCCTGGAAATATTGTCTTGTTTCTGTCAAATGCACTTAATCCCATATTCATTCTCCTATCGATTTTCATTGAAAAGGTTCCCATTCATTATTTGCTAGCCAAGGTAGACATAGTCTTTGAAAACTAATTCTAGTTCTATTCTATTTATATTAAATCTTTGTAGAACATCACTTTGGTCTTGCAAACGGAGGCTCACATTCTTACTTGCTTCAGTAAGTTCTCCAATTTGTTGCTAGAGGTCTTCTGGACTTGTGGCAAAAATAACGTAATCTGCAAATCGTAGGAGATTCGAATAGTCATATTTGATTTTGATTCCTTTTTCTTCCCAATCCAATGTTTTGAACCATAGAAGTGTTGCAGTAAAATGTTTGGCTATATGGTGTCTTCTTGCTGCACGTCCTTGCTGATCCTTATCTTGCTTGTAACTTCATGTAATCGAACAGACGTGGAATTCTCGTAAATGTTCTTTATAATATCAACATTTTATTTTCTTAATGTATCTAGGACCGCTGAGGTGTTGACAGGATCAACTGCTTTTTCGTAATCTAAGATGAGTGGTAGATTGTATTCATTACTTTGGGAAATTACTTCTTGTACGACTTCGATGCGGTCCATTGTATTGTTTCCACTGCGAAATCCTGCTTGTTCTCTAGGCTGGGACAAATCCTGGGTCTGTTATAGCCAATTAGTGAGCATCTTGGTAACAATCGTCTAAGTGATTGGAAGTAGACTGATTGGTCTGTAGTTCTTGAGGTCGTCTTGTGTGTGTGTGTGTGACACACGAAAAGATGTCGGCGCTTAACCCCTAATATGCCAATAAGTGATGGGAATACTTATATAAATGTAGAAATGTAATAATGTGTTGAAAAAAATTAAATGATTTTTCATGAAAAGTGACGGTGAATAAATGTCAAAATATCAATATTAGAGTCCATAGAGTTTCGTTGGAGTAGTTCAAAAGGTGTTATCTGTGGGATAAAAACTGCATCTTCAACGCATCAACAATGAATTTCTAAAACAACAAAAAAGAGAAGCGCACGCTCCATAGCATAATACTGTTACAAAATTAATATTTAATAAAAAACTGTAGACAAATGCTCACTTACAAGTAAGATATAATCTTGCAGTAGATCTGTGATGGTGAGGTTACGGAGATCCAGCTGATCTAGGACAGCGGAGGTGCAAAAAATACAAAATTCACAATCAGCTGGTTGCTAGCAGTCATATGTTTGCAGACCGTTCAATTTTCCCAGCCACATGCAGTCTCTGATGGAAGACCGATAATCCGACCAAAGAGTCCCCCCCGCAAAGAGGAACGTCCACAGAGAGGTGAAACAGCCTGTTACAATCCGAGGGAACCCCTCACCAGCCTGTCTGTCTCCTGACACAGGGAAGCTGAAAGTCCCGCCAGCTGGTAATCGCTGAAAATTCTGAACACCACTAACTAAGTCCCTGCTTATTCACAAATCGCGTGACTCAACACGTTTCGTTACATAAAACGTAACTTCAGGAGAGATTATCTATATCTCAATCTCGTATCCTTTTTTTCCACATTGAATTCATGTTTAACTTTATTTGTGTTAGCCTCCACTTTTTTGCTTGGATGATGTTCCATGTACAGAATCTACTACAGGCAGTCCTCGGTTATCCGACACATATGCGTTACTCAAAATGGCGTTGTAAAGCGAAACGTTGTAAAGCGAAACACGTTTTCCCATAGGAACACAGTTTAAATGAAAGGTTCCGTTCCTGAAGGCATTTTTAACACTAAAATACACCAAATATTTTATGCAGGCAATAAGATATGCAGCACACACAAATTATATAGTGTATATACTGTATTATATATATAATATAGCATAATAAATAATATATTATATAGTATAATATAATATTATATAGTATTATATTATATATATACGCTCTTACGACGCTTTGCAACGTTGTTTATGTGAATGTGTGTATATATATATATACACACATACACAACGTTGCAAAGCGTCGTAAAAGCGTTGGATAAGCCATTTTGGCGTTGTAAAAATGAACATAGGTATGCATTGCATAGCGTTGGATAAGCCATTCGTTGTAAAGCGAAGCGTTGTAAAACGAGGACTGCCTGTACTTTCAGTGAACTATTTCCTCAAATTTCCCCTGAACCTACCATCTCCAGAAAATGACCGTTAGTTTGTGTCCACCTTTCTCTGAAATTGTTTCCATCCTGCGCTTTATTGTAACCCTTGATGCACTGGAACGTTTCTATGCTATTCGTCCTCTACTTTTATGCTGGAGTTATACATGCTGGGGTTTCTAAGCTTTGCTAATATATTTTGATGTGAACCATAAGACATTTTTTTTCCCCTTTGTCGTTCTGAAGATACAGTATACTTGTTGATGATGGGAGGTCTAAATACATAGTTCAGGAGGTTCATCAAAGCAGAGATATTCCACTCTCAATAAGGTAGGGTGGGTACAGATAGGGAACTGGGTGTAGAGTGAGAAGGGAGCTTTAAGTCAATTTTATGTAGGTTTGAGTCAATCTATACATATTTCATATTATGTTGGTATTCAACGCACTTACCGCTTTTCCAGAGCAACATCAATAACGTGTGTCTGGGGTACATTATGTGATGCATGCAAAATTAGTGAGTATGGCATTATTTCAAAATTAATTTGCAAGTGCAAATGATTTTTTATAAATATATCTGCCTATAGTTTGGCAATAAACAGCTCTTGGTGATTTGCATCTGTATGTTACAGATTAAAGCAATTAGTCATGCAGAAAAGGAGTGTTAATTAGGCATGGATGAGGAATCTGCTATTTTCCTTCTAAGGAAGAAGAAGGTCCAAGCAGTTTTATTACCAGTACATCTTTACTTCATTAGAATAATTAAAGCCATACTCTGAATGGTAGACAGTAATTTCCTGTGGCTATGGGGGGGGGGAGGGAGAGAGAGTCGCTTTCACAGTTACTGTAGGGTGGTATTTGATTTCTGGAATGTGTGGAAATGGTTAGAGAACATTTAATAATGAAGAAAGGAGATTTGAGAATGTTCAAAAATGTTCCTTTGAAAGCTATATACATGTTGGTAATTTTCAAGGTGAAAGAAATGCATGTGTGTATAAATGTAAATCTCGTAAAGTTTTTGCCAACATATACTTAAATATTTGTATATTTATTTATTTCCATAAATGGGTTAGTAATAAACAGAACTAAATATACTGTACATTCATGGGTCAAGGTCATGTAAAGACTACACATTATATCAGACATTACCACTTCAATTTATTTCATATTTTCTCTAAGAACATTTACTGTGCACTTGTCTCTCTAACTGTATGTTGAATTTAAATGTGCTGCACCAGTTGACTCTGGAAAACTGAAGTACATTGAAATTCATTACTAATCCTTCTTGCTTCTGCTTCTTGTAACAGCACAGACCTGTCCTCTCCTAAATTTCTTTGGCTGCTGATTTACACAGAAGGGAGGTAAAGGATAGGTTTGTTGTGTTCTATGAGATGGACCCCAGAATGATTTGCTGTGAATCTCTATGTATTTCACATTTCCAATGTCCCAAGACGCGTCATGAATAAAACGGACTTGTGACATCTGAAAAATCCTTCTTTCACGCACTTCGTAAGTGCTCAACTAAAGCAGAATATACAGCCAAGAATTGCAATTTAAACGAAATACACATGTCTATTTTTTTTTTATTTTAAGCTTAATTTTGAACAGCTTTTGTAATGTAGGTATCAATCTTTAAAATGTTTTGAGACAATTTTTTTTAAATGTTTGGAACTTGTGTGGAAATAGACCTTCCAATGTAGCAGGCAAAACAAAACTTATCAGTGAAAGCATTCAAACTCCCCTGAAGTAGCATTTGTTGCCTCATCTCTTAACATTTTTATTTGGGCCTGTAGGAGATGTGTGCAGAGGTATGCAATGGAGACCGTTTTTAAGGTGAAATTAAAATAAGGCTTTATTGCGGCTGTTCCTTTAACACGGCAAAACATTAAAAATAAACAAAATAAAGTAGAATATTTAGACCTTTCTTCCAGCCCTCCTTAACCGGGTGGGTAGCTAAGCTAATTACCACCCCAAATTACACACAACAGCCCAACAAGAAAGTCTCTTCTCTGTTCTTGTAGCTGCAGGGGAAGGCCTCTCTGCTTTCCTGGGTCCGCACCCTTGTGTGCTATGGAAAGGTCCGCCCGTGTCCAGGTATAGAGGTCTTGTCCCCTTGTCTTGCTGTCAGCATACAGTCCTGTGTTCATCAAGACATCTTTTCCTCTTGTCAGTCCAGTTGTGGGCTGTTTCCTGTTTCTTAGATCAGGCTTTTTCTAACAGTCCTAATCAGCAAGGTGGAGTCTGGTTGATTGCATATGCAATTAACCAGCACACTGCTGGATTTAGAGACAGTTTTTCTCAACAGTGATAAGTCCCTGTTACAGGGCCCTATGCAGTTCTAATCTTATTTAAAATGTACTGTTCTTCCCCCTTCATCACTTTGGCACTAGAATTAGTTTATACAAAAAAAGTGTGGATGAATAATATATTTGTATCTAATAATTTAAGTCGTATCACTGAAGAAATTAGGTATATATTGTGTTATCCACCCCTCCTAAAGGGTTACTAACATGGTTGTTGTATATTTGGCCCCTGGGTTGCCATGGGGATCTAGATGTCATGCAGGGGTTTATAAGTAGGAGGGACTATTCTAAAAGGTGAGGTTCCTTGAGGACATGAGGAGATGAGCCTCAGAGAGAGTAGATAAGCAATGGTGTATGTATGTATGCATGTATGTCTTTATTTATATAGCGCCATTAATATATATAGCGATGTTTATAAAGTAATGGTATAGACCAGGCCCCCCTGTTTATTATACGGTATATAGCAGGGGTGGGGAATGTCCGGCCCGCGGGCCGTATAAGGCCCGTGAAATTATTTGATCCGCCCCCCGTGAGTCAGGGCCCGGCCGCACGGGCCCCCTGCCATTCGATAAATCCCATCGCCCGCTTACCGCGCTCGCGATGCGCCGCAAGAAAGGAGGAAAAAAACCAAAACCTCCCCCTCTCCTGATTGGTTGCCGCGTGTTGGCACGCTGCCAAGATTTTTTTTTTTGGCCCGCAGCAAGC
The DNA here is from genome assembly GCF_040206685.1 of Ascaphus truei. NCBI lineage: Eukaryota > Metazoa > Chordata > Amphibia > Anura > Ascaphidae > Ascaphus > Ascaphus truei. The sequence goes on along the minus strand of NC_134489.1, from coordinate 50,936,799 downwards.
TCTATACGAGCTTGCAAAGCGAGGCCCGCCTCTTCCTGCATGGAGCACGTGGTGTCTGCTCCATGCCTCCCTTGCTTCCCCCTTGCCCCAATTCCCCCTTGTGCCCCTCCCTCCCCAAGTCCAGAGCCGCAACAGCCGCCGGAGTAGGAGGGGAAGATGGCCTTCGAGGAGGTGATGCAGGACCCGAGATTCACCAGGGCGGCACTGGTAAGCAGCGCTCGGGGGGGGGGGGGGGAGGCTATAAGAGGAGTGGTTCTTGGGGCAGTGATTCCCAACCGGGCTCTCCCCCCATCGCTCTCCTCCTCCCTCCTAGGAGCTCATGTGCAGTCCTCACTGCTTCCTGCCTGTGAGCTGAGAGGGAGGGAGGGGGGTCATCTGTGGTGTTGGCTTCTTCTGTGAACTTTTCATGTGAGCTACCGGAGGTAGAAGGGAGATGCTGCTTCTGCTCAAACTTGCTTGTGTGTGTGTCAGACTGACTGAGTGAGTGTGTGTGTCAGACTGAGTGTGTGTATGTGTGTCAGAATGACTGTGTGTGTATGTGTGTCAGTCTGTGTGTGTGTGTGTCAGACTGTGTGTGTGCCAGACTGAGTGTGTGTGTGTGTGTGTGTGTGTGTGTGTGTGTGTGTGTGAGAGAGGATGGGAGAGGGGGAGAGGAGAGAGAAGGAGAGGTAGAGGGAGAAAGGAAGAGGAGAGAGGAGAGGAGCGAGAGAGGGGAAGGAGAGGACAGAGGAGGGACAGGAGAGAGGTAGAGAGAGAAGGAGGGGGAGAGGAGAGGGGATAGAAGAGAGAGAGGGGGGAGGAGAGAAGGAGAGAGGGGGGGAGAGAGGGAGAGAGGAGGAGAGGAGACAAAAGGAGGGAGGAGAGAGAGGAGAGGAGAGGGGGGAGAGGAGAGAGATGTGGAGAGAGAATGAGGGAAAGGAGGAAGAGGAGAGGAGGGAGAGGGGAGAGAGGACAGGGGGACAGGAGAGAGAAGGAGGAGAGGTAGAGAGAGGGGAGAGAGGAGGGTATAGAAGAGAGGAGAGAGATGTGGAGAGAATGAGGAGAGGAGAGAGAGAGGTAGAGAGAAATAGGAGAGAGAGGGGAGAGAGGACAGAGGAGGGACAGGAGAGAGAAGGAGAGGTAGAGAGAGAGAGGGAGAAAGGAGGGGGAGAGGGGAGAGGTAGAATGGAAGAGGAGGAGGAGGAGGGGGAGAGGAGAGAGAATGAGGGAGAGGGGGAGAGGTAGAAAGGAAGAGGAGAGAGAGGAGAGGACAGAAGGAGGGAGAGGAGGGAGAAAGGTAGAGGAGAGAGAAGGGGGGTGAGGAGAGAGGGGGAGAGAGATCGATTGATCAGTGGGGGATGATGTGAGATGTGGGGTGGGGGGTGATGTTTAAACCAAAATCATTACAAAATATATACACATTGTTTATTCAAAAGTATGAGTTAATTATTATTTATTACCCCCAGTACTTTACACGTCTATTTTGTGATTTACCCCTGTCAAATATGTCATCCAGATAGGGGTTCCCCGAAATGTTACAAAATACTTAAAGGGTTCCTCCAAACAAAAAAGGTTGTGAATCACTGGCTTGGGGGATGGAAGAGCGAGTTTGCGGAGGGAGAGACACCTCACTACCGACTCTCCTCCTCCCCACACCGTGCAGCAGCTGCGGAGGAGGGCACCTGCTCCGCAGTGGAGAGGGAGCCACGCAGGGCCCTGACGGGGAGGGCAGGAGGGCCCTGGGACACCACCAGGCCTGTCACTCAGTCACTGAGTGACACAAATCCCAGCATCATTGGTCTCCCTGACTTCAATACATGTTGTTGTATGATTAGCTTTTGCAGACACCCCCACCCCCCCCATGATCTGTGCCCCATAAAATAACTCAGTGTGATCTAAGCTGTCAGACCGTTCCTCATGCATTTCAAGTTGTCACTTCTTGCAGCTGATTGTCATTCTTGTTTAGCATCATTGGTGATGGATTTCGGTGCAGGTAGTATTTGGAGTATTTGTATTCAATTTGCAATTTTTTACTTCAGGAAGACTAAGTCGCACTCACTCAGTGCATTGAACTTGACTGCCGTGTCTGCGGTCCTGTCAAGTGTCACGCACTTGAACTGAGTGCCACTCAAGTTTAACACTTGTCTTTGGAGCCTTCAGTAGGATTTTGCTTGAGTGTGGGTCGGGGAGAGTGTGGGTCGGGGAGAGTGTGGGTCGGGGAGAGTGTGGGTCGGGAGAGTGTGGGTCGGGGAGAGTGTGGGTCGGGGAGAGTGTGGGTCGGGGAGAGTGTGGGTCGGGGAGAGTGTGGGTCGGGGAGTCTGACAGTGTGGGTCGGGGAGTCTGACAGTGTGGGTCGGAGAGTCTGACAGTGTGGGTCTGAGAGTCTGATTCCCCCCCACCCCCCTGCACATTTCTCCCCGTGTGTGTGTGTGTGTGTGTGTGTGTATACAGACACCAACACACAGTCAGTCATAGTCACCCACCACCCAAGTGTTAGTCAGTCAGCCACCCAAAGAGAAGCATTTCCAGCCATCACATTAGGGGTGAGTTAATTAAATGTTTGACCAAATATAGCAGGCTAATTTTTAAGTTGATAATTTTGTATGGCCCTCGAATGATGTTATAAATATCCAAATGGCCCTTGGCAGAAAAAAGGTTCCCCACCCCTGGTATATAGGGACAGTACCCATTGAGTTGGGATCCCTGAAAGATGGAATGGAGTTCTGAATAAGTAATACAGCATGCCATAGAGGGCCTCAGAAAAGAGGGCTCCCGGGTGCTGGTGGATCAGCTCTAACCGCGGATCGGCGCTAATATTCTGGAACCCAACTCACTTACGTCAGTAAAAATATTATTGCTATGGATGGATTTACATTTTATAAATAAACTGACTACTTTTTTGTCTTTTATATAGTTTAGGACAGGGGAGCGCTAAGTGGGGCGTGAGATTTTCGGGGGGAGGGGGGTTCATGGCTTTTACAGATGCCCATGCTTTCCCGAAGGCATTTAAAATAAATGCCAGGGATTGCGCGAGGCCTCAGTAACTTTTTACTTACCTTGGTTCCAGCGACGCGTCTCTATGGCAACTGGCATCAAATGACGCCGCTGGGTCATTTGACGCCGGAGCCATGCAGGGCAAGGGGGCGCGAGCTGGAGGGGAGACAGGGAGGCACTTTAAGGTAAATTTGTGCACCCCTGGTTTAGGACGTTACAGTATGAAGAAATAATTCAAATGTTGCTGTTTAAAAAAATATTTTTATATGATCATAAACTAAATTGTACGCGATCACCACATTTTTGTCAGGAAAACACTAGTAAACTCCAATGGAACAACATGATCCCCAAAGGATGTAGTATATTCCATTAAGACATGGACAGGACATCCTAAGGATGCACTATCCACTTTTGTTTCTCCACTGCCACTGTATCCAGAGCAGCACTAGGAACACTGGTTAGTAGAAAATGTGTTTCATAATTTCTAACCAAAGGTTTCTGTTGAATGAATACATTTATTGTGGGCCATTTCTGCTACAATGTGTCCTCTGGTGATTTTTGAAGTGTCTGTGATTCTGTGAAATGCACAGGTAATTTTATTGCTCTTTCCATCAGACGTGAAAAATTAGATTGTAAGTTCCTACGATCCAGGAATGTATACCTGAAAAATGATGTATAAAACTATAACTGACACATCAGCTACTTTATTTTTTTATTGCAAGCAGTATGGTGACATGATATTGAATTTATTTTCTAGTGCAGTGATAATTTGTAGATTTACATTTGCTCATCTATGCCAAATCTCATCCCTTACATTTTTGGCATGTACGCTTCCCTGCACGCTTCATTGCGTCTGCTTATTCTGATGAAGTAGGGGAGTGCTGTCCTTTCCAAGACAATTTGCTCTCTGTTAATCTGTTTTGGCAGCCTTTGCAATATTAGACCAGGCTCACTAGTGTACAGTACTGTACATCATGCAGTTCCACATAGAAGCTCTTACTGGAGAAGTGATGAATGGAAACAATGTCACCATGTACCATGTAACATGTTCTCAACTCTTAACAACACTTGTTTCATAATTGTCGGAGTTGCCTGCAATGTATTGCAAAATTAGAGAAACCTTGCAGCAATGAACAAAATCAATGTTTAATATAGATGTTAATGTAAATATTTTTCTTTTTTTGTATTAAAAAAAATAATTAAATTGTACAAGAAACATTCCATCATATGGTCCATTTTTGTATTCTTACTATGAAGAATATAAAATAAAATGTGTGTGTGTATATGTATGTGTGTATATATATATATATATATATATATATATATATATATATATATATATATATATATATATTTATTTATTTATTATGTACATTGTCAATGATTTTCATTTTGGAAACCGAGTCTGGTTCTTTCTTTTAGAGGCCAGCAAGCTGGTAATGTCATATGTGGCGGCTGTGTGCGGGAAAGGAGCTGAAGTTAATCAAGTGAAGGAACAACTTTTGCAGTCAAACCCAGTTCTCGAAGGTAGGAGCCCTTGTAGTTATCTGTATCTCCTGATCTGTCTTGCTGATGCATAGGTTTTATTTCATATTGATAGAAGTACACATAATGGCTCTGCAAAGGTTAGCCTTTTGTAAAATGAATCCCATTCTCTTCTTGTAAACCTTGTTATTTCTATGTTCCTTATTCCCTTTTCTCTTTTATAGTAGAAAAACTGGAGGTCATTCATTGAAATTATAATAGGACTGAAAATATCATCTTATTATAATAGAACTTCTGCTCACTCACCCACCCAGGTTATCTTATAATACAACTAGGGCGCACCCATTCAAAATAATACTGTATTATAATAGGACCAAGACACAGATAATGGCGCTTGGCCAAGCATAAATCATTGGAATTTCAATTGAATGCACTTGCTTTCTGCATGCATGGAATGTATTGGACTTTGAAAGAAAAAGGCTGGTCAGCCTCAGCCTTGTTTTATCCTAGGTGGCTAGTGACCTTGGGAGAGGTGCCAGGTAGTGTTATATTTATGTGCTTATAACTAATGGTTGATGCCTTTTGCACTAACATTTGACACACACTTTTTATATATATATATATATATATATATTAAAAAAAAATCTAGTTTGTAAACGTGGTGAGCTGAGACTTGGGAGGGGACTAATTTCCTCTTTTGTCTGATGTAACTGTCTTCAAGTTTGAATACCCCCCCTCCCCTTCTCTTTATTGGTTCTTTGATAAGGACGGGGGGGGGGGGGTAAGGTTAGAAAAACACTTCATTGATATTCTCCCTACTCAGCTGCCTCTAGGAAATGCAACATGTTGTAATACATTTTTGGAAAAAGAAGCCAAATCTTTGCTTTTAGCATGACAGTCCGTTTTAAGAAAGCAAATGGGATTGCTAATTTGTTTTAAAGGTGTTCTTAAATAGAGTTCTCCTCAAGCTCAAGAGAGCAAGTAATGGAAAGTTACTTATTTCCGATCCGTGAGATTTCACACTATCAACTTTCACATTACCACCACTTTACTAGGTTGTTGCAGGGTGTATTCAAATGTTCTTTACCATTGAGGAAATGAGAGAAACACATGTTCAAAGTGAGATCAGTTGGCCTTTGACCTGCAGTTGCTGTATAGTGAAATAAAATTGAGGGGCGCATAATCAAGGCGAAGCAGCAGGTTTATGTATTATGCAACGGGCAAGGGGAGAGTAAATATTGAAACCATGTGTGCAGTAGTTCACATCTCTGAATTTCAGTATGCGGCTGAAGGGCGTATCTTGGAAACAGGTGAACCTAGTTCAATTGCCAATGTCCATTCTTTTAGTGATCTTGTGCAAGACAATCTAGCTCCCGGTGTCTCAAGCACCAAATATACAGATGCAGCCACCACAACACTTGTACCTGAGAGATTCTGGGGCAGTCTCACAGTAAATGCCTCAACATTGCCTGAACATTTCTGTGAGATTCTTAATGGCCCATCGGATTAACACAGCAGGGGTCCCTGCAGTATTAATCCAATGGGGCATTAAGACTCTCACATAAATGTTGAGGCATTTACTGTGAGACTGACCCAGAATTTAAAAGGCAAGAGTTCTAATACTTGTGGCTGCATCTGTAGGTTGAAAGCTCTTCAGGGCAGGACCCTTGTGTGCCTTTGAAATTCTATCCACAGTGCTGCATACAGTATCTGCCCCATATGAGAAAAAATAGTGCTATCAATATTTTATAACATTGCTCACAGGAACTGCACCTTTAAGCGAAACTGCAGCACCCATACACATAAAAGGACTTTAGTTCGACCTGTAGAAGATGCCAAGCATGTTATTTAGTGATTAATGGGCTTACTTGGACATATATACTGTATACTTATACTGTGTGCTGAGTGATAATGGTGAAAGCGAGGGTTGCAGACCTGTCCAAGACATGCAAATGAGCATACACTAATATTTCCATTTGCTATATGCTTTACTGTGGAGGGTTTTTGTCACTTTTTTACCCACCATAACTTAATGTGGTGAAACCTATCCCATTCTTCATTTTGCAAAGCCAGTATAACCAACCCCACACTGATGAGACCCTTGAAGGTTGAAACGTCTGTCTGTGGGTGGGTATACTGGCTTTGCATCTTAACCCAGGCTGTGCTCAAAGCTGTGAAATGCAGCAAGCATACGCTTATAGGGGGACCATGTTATATGGTTTTGAAGCAAAAGGTGGTCTGTGTGCTCATTTGCATGTCATTTCCCAGAATCTCTTGCTGCAGTGGAAGTACTGTGTGTTAGGTGATAATGGTGAAAGGCAGGGTTGCAGACCTGTCTAAGACATGCAAATGAGCATTCAATAATATTTCCATTTGATATATATAGTGCCCGATCCTAGTGTAATGCCACAGATAAAAATGTAATGGTTTCCAACAATCACAATATTAAAACTCACAGACATCACATATTCAGGCGTGTTATGAAATTAACTCATGCCCCACGTGTCACTATGCCGACGGTCCACTCAACCATTTGACATGATCTGTCATGGGATCACTTCCGCAAGGTAACTCCCAATGTGTGTCACTCCTTGGATTGTCCTCCGTCAACTATGTTCCAGACAGGAAACGTTCGCAGTCGGGGCAGAGTATCAGCACTCCTCCGGTGTGGTAATTAAAACCACCGTTCAACATCCCTTCAGACAACAACACGTGTAACCCTAAGCATTTCTTCAGGGATATATATATATATATATGTGTGTGTGTGTATGTATATGTATCCCCCTGAGGAAGGTCCTATTTTGGAGGACCGAAACGTTGGGTTTCTTGATGTACCACTATTTTCACCAATAAACTTTGTGAAGTTTTCTACAATTGAGTGCTGTCTCTTGCTTTACCAGACCTCGGAACGGTAACGTATGTATATGTATATAAATATACTTATTGAGGTTATGGTGGGTAAAAAAAGTGACAAAAACCCTCCACAGTAAAGCATAAAGCAACTGTAAATATTCCTGTATATTCATTTGCATGTCTTAGACAGGTCTGCAACCCTGTCTTTCACCATTATCACCCAGCACACAGCACTTCCACTGCAGCAAGGGATTCTGGGAAATGACATGCAAATGAGCACACAGAGCCACCTTTTATCTCAAGCAGCATGCATTGGCTAAGGGTTGCTCATGTAATGTGAGCTTGAGATAAAAGGTGGCACTGTGTGCTCATTTGCATGTCATTTCCCAGAAACCCTTGCTGCAGTGGAAGTGCTGTGTGCTGGGTGATAAAGGTGAAAGACAGGGTTGCAGACCTGTCTAAGACATGCAAATGAATATATAGGAATATTTACAGTTGCTGTGTGTGTGTGTGTGTGTGTGTGTGTGTGTGTGTGTGTGTGTGTGTGTGTGTGTGTGTGTGTGTGTGTGTGTGTGTGTGTGTGTGTGTGTGCGCGCGCTTCAGTATTAGGTGATACCATTTTTATTTGGACTAACAATTGATATCATAGGACAAGCTTTCGAGAGTGTTCATTTCTTCCTCAGGTCAGCAATATAGATTTACAAAGGATTCTATGGCTAAAACAGATTAGGAAAGGAGAAAAAAACAGAGATGTAGATAAGGCAGGGTGAGAAAGGGATGTTTGAAGACATTGGAAGGGTAATAAAATGGTGACAAGGAACAGCATGGAGGGGGGGCAAAGAACAGCACCCCTTCCCCCTCCATGCTGTTCCTTGTCACTGTTTTATTACCCTTCCAATGTCTTCAGACATCCCTTTCTCACCCTGCCTTATCTACATCTCTGTTTTTTCTCCTTTCCTAATCTGTTTTAGCCATAGAATCCTTTGTAAATCAGTATTGCTGACCTGAGGAAGAAATGAACACTCTCGAAAGCTTGTCCTATAATATCAATTAGTCCAAATAAAAAAAGGTATCAACTAATACTGAAATGCTCATTTATTCTGCACTGTCGCAACTGGACTAACATATATATATATATATATATATATATATATATATATATATATATATATATATATATATATATATATATAAAAACTGAGTTAAGTTATGGTGAGTAAAAAAAGTGACAAAAACCCTCCACAGGAAGGCAAATATGCAAATATAACTGTATGCTCATCTGCATGTCTTAGGCAGGTCTGCAACCCCGCCTTTCCCCATTATCACCCAGCATACAGCACTTCCACTGCAGCAAGGGATTCTGGGAAATGACATGCAAATGAGCACACAGTGTCACTTTTTGCCTCAATAACCATTTTTAACATGGTTCCCTATAGACTTAAGCTTGCTGCATGGTCACAGCTTTGAGCACAGCCAGGGTTAAGGTGCATACCCAGAAAACCACCCACAGACAGCCGTTTCGACCTTGATGGGTCTCATCAGTGTGGGGTTGATTTTAGTGGGAATGCAAGAGAGGCTATGGGATAGGCTAAACCATAATACTGAATTAAGTTATGGTGAGTAAAAAAAGTGACAAAAACCCTCCACAGGAAAGCAAATATGCAAATATAACTGTATGCTCATCTGCATGTCTTAGGCAGGTCTGCAACCCCGCCTTTCCCCATTATCACCCAGCATACAGCACTTCCACAGCCTATAGGGAACCATGTTAAAAATGGTTATTGAGGCAAAAAGTGACACTGTGTGCTCATTTGCATGTCATTTCCCAGAATCCCTTGCTGCAGTGGAAGTGCTGTATGCTGGGTGATAATGGGGAAAGGCGGGGTTGCAGACCTGCCTAAGACATGCAGATGAGCATACAGTTATATTTGCATATATATATGCACACACACATATATATATATATCCCTGAACCCTGTCTTCTGGGTCTACAGAATGAGACTGCGTTATAACAGGGATCGCGTAAATTTAGCAGCATCTGCATTTCTCTCTGCGGCTCCTCTCTCCTCTCCCTGCCATAGACTTTCGAGCGCAGAGGAAGAGGAGGGTCACATGACACATATTTATTTTGCTTTCTTCCTAGAACTGCATACTCACACACACTATCCCTTGTGTCTCCACTTCCCTTGTAGATTGTAAGCCCCTTGGGGTTGGGACATTCTTCCTGTTGCCTGTTTGTCTTCACATATATATTCCGTTTTGTCATACAATGTTCTTGTCCTCTCTGGCACAGTTTAAACCGGATATACTGTAGATCGTAAAGAAGTTATGCATAATTCTATGTGATGATATGAGCCTCCCGTGCAACGAACAGAAGAAGAAATCCAGCTTTTCCATTTTCATCACTACTGTAGCTGTACAAGAGCTGCAAGTAGACCCCAAAACAAACAAAAAAATTGTATGTAGCCCTAATGCCATACCGGGTATAGTGTTAGGGCTACCAGTTATAGCACAATACATCAGGGAGGTTAATCCAGGAACCCATCCTCATAAACATAGACTTTAATTATATTCACACACAGTACTTTATATACCAGGAGGTTTTTAGGAGCTGAACCAAGATATTTGAGAATCCCGCTCTCCTAGAGACTTTAGCATGTATATTTGCCAGGGATTTTTTTTTTTTCCTTTTCATTTCGGGAAATCAATATAGCCTTCATGTTAGCCTCATGAACGTCGCAACATCATGTTGAACCCATTAACTGCCTTTTAGTTTACTTTTTATGTGGAACTGCACTTTTAACTAGTTTTGCAAGAAATGTGGATTGCTGAGTGAATCTAGGACGAATATCTATCTCTATGCATGTTCTTGGAGATTGTCTGTATTAAATGTATTTTTTTTTTTGCTTAATTATCACAGCTTTTGGCAATGCAAAAACAGTAAGGAATGACAACTCCTCCAGATTTGTAAGTATGTCCTTGCAGAACAAGTTCAACCTACAATACACTCTCAATTTCTTACCTGCTCGTGGTCTCATCTCGCTTAATTTCTCTTGCTTAGGCTCTCCTATTCTCCCTCCCTGTTCAAATCTGTGCATCTGGGAGTATCGGCTATAGCCCTCGCCAGATCAACACACACATTGATACCTATGTATGTACAGTATATATGTACAGATGCAACTGCTGGTTTTAAAGTGCTTGCCATGGAAAATCTGTGACCATCTCGCAGTATCAGCGGGGTTCCCTGCGTTTTGAATGGGACTCGCAGCCGGGAAGTATTCACACAGCGTGAGTCCCATTCAAATACAGGGCCCCCTGCTATGTTAATTTGATGGGCCATTAGTCTGGCTGCAGGAATCTCTCAGCGTGGGATGGGTTTTAGTGCAGAATTCTCAAGGCAAGCAGTCTATAACCAGCAGTTGCAGCTGTATATGCACCAAATACAAATATGGACGTGTATACCGTACACATGCTCACAAATACATGTATGTTCTGACTGCATGTTAAAAGCATTAAAGACAAACACAGTGCCATACTTAATGGAAATTTTATTTTAACCAGTACTAACATCTTTTATATTCCATTTCAATAGGGAAAATATATGGATATTGAATTTGATTTTAAGGGCGACCCTCTTGGCGGAGTTATAAGCAACTGTGAGTATAATGTTTTAAATATATTAATGTCATACTTAAGAAAAAAATACTTTGCGGTTGTATTACAATTAAGACTTAAAAATAACAAATCTGGAGCATGTGGCTTTTTTTCCAGTTAGTACTGGTTCATTTGTGTGTGCTCTAGTTTTGGGGAAAATACTGTAGCTCAAAAACATCTACAGTATCTTTCCAAGAACATAAATTGCTATGTTATTTTGTCTGTCTGTGGTGCTGTGCTATGTATCTTGCTGACGGTCCTTTAATGCCCCCGCCCTCCCTGACTCAGTAAGTAGAGACACTGACTCTATAAACAATGGCACTGAGGTTAAACAGAGGAACTTGGTTCATTTTCCGGTGCCAGCTCCTTGTGATTTTGGGCAAATTACTTTATCTCCCTGTGCCTCAGGCACCAAAAATATAGATTGTCATCTGGGCAGGGACTGTGTCTGTTGAATTCCTATGTGCTGTATGTGTTGCATACTGTGCACTATACTGTAATTGTGAAGTGGTTTGTCCCATCGGGAGAAAGGTGCTATATGAAATAAGGTTGTTATTATTGTTATTATTATTCAGACACATTATACTTGCATCTGGTCTCAGATGTAGGAGTTTTGTAGTTTCAAAGTCTTCTAAACCACGTAAGCTTTGGACCTTCCTTTAAGGATTATACAATATCTTAAGTCACACAGAGCCTCTTGTAAACACTTTAATTTATTCCTTTAAATACTTGCAGCTTATTTGTTTTTAAAACTATAAAGTAGTGTTACACTGAGTTCTTATAAAGAAAAGTACCCCCTAGTACCTTAACTATTCAATTACTGATTTTAGATTAGTTGTGGGATAGCTGGTTGCATGCTATGGTTACAGCTGTAAATCCTAAACACAATAAGTTCATGTTGGGTACAGCATGGTTAAAACGCTGTGAAACTGTAGAAAGAAATGCACAGAAAAACTCATGCGTGTGTCACATATGCCACACCTGGGAGCACGTGACCTGCATACAGGACAAAGGTTAATACTCCACTCACAAGCGGTCCTACTTTTCACCTCCACAATGGTCCCTCAAATGGACAATATCTCCCCTACTGGACAAGGGTTAATACACAGCTCACAGGCTGCCACACTTTTCACCTCTGCTATGGTCCCTTAAATGAATAATATCTCCCCTAAATCCATCCCCATATACCACCTGTCACGAACAGTACACAAGTGACTCTAGCCAACTCACCTTTCTCCTCCGCAAAGGTACCTCCAATGAGTTAATATTAACCCCTTATTCAATTGCAATCATATCTATACACTTCAACCACCCGAGATAGTTATGCAAATAAAATATGTAAAATTAATATTTGCTATGGTCCCAGGACCCTGTTTATTATAGAAAAACTGCACTGAACACACACAAATATGTTGTAGCAAAAATGTGTCCGGAAATGTAAATACTCTCTCCAGAGCGCGCAATCGGTTCATTCAGAGACCAAAGCATCACTTATTAAATGTTTTAATATATAAAGGATTACAAAACATACAATTAGAAAAAAATGCAGGACAGTTTCTCAAAATAAAAGGATTGTAATATTGAGAAATAAAATAATAATAATATTGGTTCAAGAAAAGCAGATTTATTGCTTACAAGTACAAATACAAGTGATCAAAAATAAATAACTCTAGTTTGATAATTTCAGAACAGAGCTTGTATACATAAAATATGGGTGTTACTTTGCTACATCAGCAATAATACATGGGTGACGCAGAGAATAGAAAAAATACCAATAATGCTGGTAATACATAAATAGCAAATTATAGCTCAACCCTGTTATAGCGCAATCCGCTACAACGCAAATCCGCTTATAACGCGGTCTAAGCATGGCTCCTGATTTGAAAACCTCCATTTTGCCATTCTAGATCTCTCTCCTCACTTCATAGGGCTGTGTGGCTGTGCCCATGTTAAGTTTATTTATAATACTTAATTAATAATTATTAATTACTAATAAATAATTATTACTTAATAATAATAATTATTATATATTATTCTTTATTTTTTTTATTATTTATAATAAACATATGATCTTATTATAGTAAAACATCTAGTATAGACACACAGAATAATTAATATAATGGCACCGAAAGCACATACAACTCCTGTAATAAGCGGGTTATATTCGCCAGTCTTTCTGTTGCTCAACTGGTAATTTAATAATATTGAGCACAGTTGTACAGTATATATGCGGGGTATCATGGTACCTTGTGGTATCGAAGACAAATAATACTTAGTTCTTAGTTCTTTATGCTTGGTGCTGCAATATGTTACGTGGATCCATGAAGTAACTTCAACAACTTTTACTGCAGTGTTTGTGGTCAACAAGATCTGATAGGGGCCCCTCCACTTTAGCTGCAGTGCTGTTACTTTTACAAATTCTTTACAAGGATCCAATCTCCAGCTTCCAGACGATGGGTCTTAGAAGATTCTTTGGTTGGCTTTACAGCTTTGACCAGTGTATGGATAGACTGCAAAGTTTTTATTAGTGACATACAATATTTATTTATTGTCCCATCCTGGATTACCTGATACGTTATTAATAATTCTTTTGTGATGTGAGCAATGCAAATGATATGGTATACCCAAAGCCTTGGTTATATCCTGTACCAACTGTCCCGTGAAATGGGTACCCCTATTAGAGTACATATGATGGGGTAATCCATATCAGGGGAAACAATTCCTGCAATAATTGTTTCCAAACCATGTGTGTATCTGCTTTAGCACATGGGTAAGTTTCTACACAACCTGAAAAGGTACAAAGTATCACCAATACATAGTGATAATGTAGACATTTAGGTAATTCTGAAAAAAACATCTGTATATTAAATGTCATAATCCCTTTTTTTTCATCATGGGACATTCCATGTGTCATGCGAACAATATAAGGTAAAAGTGCTGATGGGAGGACAGGTAAACCTTGTGGACCTGTCCATTCATCAGTCGCTGATACAATAGCTCAAAATGGAGCCAGGCATCTTTTTCCTTCTGAGATGCATCTTTGTAAAACTGTAATAGATAAATAGGAACAGAGAATGAGTAATCAGATGGCTATATAGACATTTATAAAGCATTTGTTAATTACAGTAAAATAAGTAGCTGCTGAGGTAGAAAGGATAAAATTGTTGCTGAATTTGGTACTTCAGGAAAAATTGGCATTACGATATAGTTAATAGCATGTAAATCCTATACAAATCTATAGGACAATTTTCCTAGTGCTGATGGTTTTTTAACAGGTAAAATTGGTATATTACAGGGGCCAATAGTAGGAATTCTTATTCCCCCCTTTAGTAATCCTTCTATAATGGGCCGTATACCTTCCTGGGATTCCTTACTTAGGGGGTATTGCGATACCCTGGAAAGATTAGTATTAGGTTTTAAATGTTACGACTGGAGTTGCTGAAAGGATCAATCCTACATCCGTAGAATCTGATGCCCACAAAGTGGAGGGTAAACTGTTGAGTTCAGTCTCTAACTGGTCAATTAATACCATAACAACGGGGTCTAATTCCATATCCCAATCTTATAGATGTATGGTGGCCTCTGTCTGATCCCGGTTTTGGAAGGGCACATCAAGATACATTCCATCTGGGGTACATTAAATTATGCAGCCTAATTTACATAATATATCTTTCCCCAAAAGTTTTACAGGGTATGTGGGGCTCATTAGAAACATGTGTTCTGCTGTAAGAGGACCTATCTGGACTGCCAGTGGGCAAGTAATTGGATGCAGGATTTTTATTTCCCACCCCATGGGAGGTTGATAGTTTAAAATGGTCTTCCCTCCCACATTACATGTAATAAAAGGTCCCACATCATCAACAGGGATAGAAGGATAACCTGTCAGTCATTGTTGATTTAGTATAGTTTGGTTAAAGCCTTGATCTGACTGGTCATTGTAATTTCTGGGGGCTCTGTATTCTCTGGCAAAATGTCTTGGCTTCCTGCAATTGTAACATACCTTTTTGGGTCATTATTTTTTGGCGCTTGGTCCCAATTTCTGTCTCCTCTCCCTCTTGAATTATTATATCTCCCTTGTCTGTTATAATTAGATCTCTGCTGCCCTCTGCCATTAGATTGGTTATTGGTATAATACACAGTTTGTGTCTCCATTAATGCCACTTCCTTCATTTTCCTATATAGTTACATAGTAGATAAGGTTGAAAAAAGACGTACGTCCATCAAGTTCAACCTATGCTAAATTTAGACAAGATTCTTTATCCTATATGTATACTTACTTATTGATCCAGAGGAAGGCAAACAAAAAACCCCATTAAGAGGAAAAATACATTCCTTCTTGACTCCAAGAATTGGCAATCGGATTAATCCCTGGATCAACATCCTTCCCATGTTTACTTATTTGGTATATCCCTGTACACCTTTCCTTTCTATAAAGATGTCCAACCTTTTTTTGAACAAATCTATTGTATCTGCCATCACAGTCCCCATGGGTAATGAATTCCACATTTTAACTGCCCTTACTGTAAAGAACCCTTTCCTTTGTTGCTGGTGAAATCTCCTTTCCTCCAAACTTAAGGGATGCCCCCGAGTCCTTTGTACTGCCCGTGGGATGAATAATTCTTTTGAAAGCTCCTTGTTTTGTCCCTGAATATTTTTGTATATAGTTATCATATCCCCTCTTAGACGCCTCTTTTCGAATGTAAATAATTCTAATTTAGCTAGCCTCTCCTCATAAGTTAGATTGTCCATCCCATTTATTAATTTGGTGGCTCTTCTCTGCACGCTCTCTAGTTCCATAATGTCTTTTCTTAGGATTGGTGCCCAATATTGTACTCCATATTCAAGATGTGGTCTTACTAATGCTTTGTAAAGGGGCATAATAATGTTTACTTCTCTTCCATCCTTTTTATGCAAGATAAGATCTTGTTTGCCTTTGCAGCTACTGCATGACTTTGGGCACTATTGCTAAGCCTGCTGTATACGAGCCCTCCAAAATCCTTCTCCATCAAGGATTCCCCCAATTTATCCCCATTTAATTTGTAAGTCGCCTTTTTATTCTTGCATCCCAAATGCATAACCTTACATTTATCTGTATTAAACCTCATCTGCCATTTACCTGCCCACATTTTCAGTCTCTCCAAGTCCTTCTGAAGAGAAATTACATACTGTTCTGATTCTATTACCTTACACAATTTAGTATCATCAGCAAAGATGGAGACTTTGCTCTCGATGCCAACCTCAAGGTCATTAATAAACAAGTTAAAAAGCAGGAGTCCAAGTAACGATCCCTGAGGTACTCCACTCACGACTTTAGACTTTAGCTTAACAAGCAGCTAAGCACTGCGCATGCTCAGGCACTTGCTCATGGTGGTCACACACATTGCGCAATGTGTTTCATCGTGGCCAGTGTTAGCGCGCTCGCCCGCCCAGCGCCACTCAGGCCGAGGCCTTAGCATGGTGCTTTGGAAGACTAGGGAGTTTGACTTCGGGGCTCAGAACAGAGTCACATGACCCTTCTTTGACCAATGGGGGGAGAGAGGTGAAGGGGTGTGGGGAAGTTGAGAGCTATGGCATTTACTACTCAGAGTAATATTTGCAGACTTAACAAAAAGCATGCCAAGATTGCTGTTACAATAGCAAGTGATTTCTCCTAATTGCAATTTCTGAGCAGGGGGTGTAATGTGAGTAAAACTGGTGTGAAAAAAAAAAAAAAACCCCAAGAAAACTGTAATAGGATAAAGTGACAAACCCACAGGGAAACACAAGGTGCAACTATGCAAAGGGGAGGGGTGTGGGGTGAGCGGAAACACACACACAGCCCGATCCAGCCAATGACACGCCCTCTCCCTTCATAGCCACGGCTCATACCCCGCCCCCCCCTGCTCTAAAATTAGTGCAGGACAGAAGAACGCTCATGTTTGAAGAGTTGGTGATGTCACCACTCAAGCATGAGTGCGGTCAGCGCCAGCGGGGACTCAACCTAATGAAACAGAGTATTCTATACACCAACACCCTATATACTATCAGTGGCAGATGGATTACATTCCCTGCAATCATTTAAATGAAAAGGTACAGTATCCTACAGGACCAAATTGAACTAATAACATTGATAGTTTGTTTCATAGCTGATGGACCTCTTTTAATATATATTTGTATTGATGATTACAAAGTATAAATAGGGCCATATGACATTAAACAACATTTAATATAGGATGTAGAGATGGGCCATTCCACCCAATCCGTTTCCTGAATTTTCTCACATTTTCTCCCCAAAATCCATTTCACAATGTAAAATACGTGGACAGATTTGGTTGGTTTTTAATTTGCGTGGATTCATCAAAATCCGCCATTGGATACAATATATTGACTGATTCTTAAGAATCCAATCCGATTCTTAAGAATCCGCCAACGGATTGCGGAATCCGCGGAGTGTCTTGGTAATAATAATAAATCTGCAAAATGCAAATTGTCCATTCTGAGATTGATCCGTTGACCAAAGGAACCGGACGATCCGCTGCGGATCCAAATCTGCATCTCTAATAGCATGCATTAACAAATGATTTTAGTAAAATCTATCAAATTGGAATGTCAGAAATGTAAATATAAATTAACGTCGGGGCAATATTAAAAATAGACATTCCAGCAAATATGGTAGAAATCTGTTTTGATTACATTTCCAATACAGTGTAACGACCTGTTTAATGTAGCTAAATCTTATTAAGTGAATATATCCTGTATAGATAGAATTACTATTATTATTACTTTTATTATTTATTTTTATTATTATTATGCATTCCTGATTATAAAGAGGAATACAAAATGGAGACCTTTAAAAAATAAATTAATCTGACCAATACACAGATTTCACCTGTTCTCTTGGTTTGTCCTTGCTAGATACTGTACATTTTCTTGTAATATTGGGAAATGTGTAGTACACAGGACAATGAGGAATATGACCTTTTAGTGGAGGTACCTGGATGCTAACATAGTTTTACCTTGATGTGGGCAGCGGGCGCAAATAATTTTTTCATGAAAAGATGCAACTAAATGATTTGTTATACACTTGGGATATTTTTTTTTTATAATTTCACTAATAGATTATTACAAGCCAAATTGGAAAGTAGTGCAGTTTAAAAAAAAAAAAAAATAGTTTCCCATAGATATGTGGTCAATTCTCTTTCCGTGGCAGCACTCCCCAAGTATATACATACATACATAGATACTTTCATGTATATATTTACTGTTACTGGTTCATTTGGTTATATGGTAATCTAATTCTATTTTGCACACGTCATTTTTTGTAGTCAGACAAATTGCTTTTTATTTATAAGTGGAATTCAGTGTGGAAGTTTACTTTACCTCAACAGAAACATCCAAATTAAAGAGGCAATCCAAGCAGTTTAAAATAAAAAAAATAAGTTTTAATATAGGTGACCTTTGATTAGCTTTATTGAAAACTACCTAAGCTGCAAATCGATTTGTTCTCCTGTGATCGATCAGCAAAATCCTTTTTCCTAGGGTTCACTAAATGGCTGCCTTTCAGTTTTTGGTCAATCCTTCAGTCATTGTAACTCGGCAGCTACAATGTACCCTGATATTACAAAGGTAACATTTAACTATTGTTACAGTTTGCAGCTCAAACTAGGAATATTGTCCACAAATTATCACAAACAGGAAATGTTACAAAAATCTTGCACTGCAGGGAAAGTGTTCAAAATCTTCTATAGAAATTAAAGTTATCAGTATATTAAAACTCATTAAAAATGGCTTTAAGAGTTGAATAGTTTTATTTTAAAGATAGTAAGTATTATCTAATAGTACAGAACTGGTTTATTTACACACAATAAACACGCATGTAGGATATTGCTTGGATTGCTCTTTTTTTTTTTTTTTTAAGAAGGAAGGGAGTCAAAAATTGCTGGACACCCACCTTAATGCTGCCTTACAACTAAGACCAAATCCATTTGATTTTAAATTGCACTGATCTTTCCTTCATTCAATGAAGTTACAATTTCTAGTAGCCGTATTGGTCCTGGAGAATAAAACGGTTCGATGTGGGTTGTGCGATACCCTTTAGTGGACCGACATTAGTGTTTTTCATAAATAAAATTATAGTTTACAGTGCTTTCAAAATTCCAAGTGTACCCAATGAATTGCTGACCCTTTTGGCAGCATAAGGGTTAAACACTTTATGCTTTCTTTTCTAATGCTGCCTTTGCTCACTGTATAATGAAAGCACTTGTTAATGTTCTTTAGTGGCTAGTTACATATCCAGACAATTTGTGCTTTTCCATCCAGATAATTCTTCTTTAGTCAGCTGAATTTTTCTGTTTACCACGGACATGACTGGTTCCGTTAGCTTCACTGTCAGAAACAGGCAGTTGTCAGCATAGAGATCTTCAAGGGCTGGGAACCTTTTACCAATAGAACAAGGTCAGAACCAGAAGCTAGAAACATTTTCTCATCATTTAAAGGGGTAATTCAACATAGCGGGTCAAAAAAAAATAAAAATAGTTCATCGGTGTAATTGGCTTCCTTCGAAAGATTTGATCACCCTTAAATTAACTGAACTACTTATTTCCATCTTGTGAAAAAGGATTATGTATCTCTTGTCACAGGAACACTGGATTCAAGCCTCTAAGCTGCATATGTTCATCTGTTTTACTCATTTAAAATTGGATTTACGTCTTGCTACAAAATATTAGTTAAAGAAGGAAAGCCCAGCCAGCCCCAAAAATAAAACCATTTGCTCACCATGGAAATGTTTAAATGTTTTTTTGTTTTGTTTTAAAGAACACGCACATGGACGTTTGCAGATGTATTCGCTTCCTGCCAATGTAACATGTTGTTGAATTACAAATAATGTACTGTATACACCGTTTTTCAAACTAACTTTTTTTTATACAAAGCTGTAGTGGTTAAACTCATAACTGTTATATGAGGAGGTTAAGTATCAGCAAAGGAAATGTACAGAAAGAAAATGTACTGGTTGCCCCTTAAGGCTGCGCTTATAGCGACAGCGACGCAAAGTCGTGGCAAAACAAATGCATTGCCGACGTCGCGTGCGCTTATAGTAAGCGCGACGCGACGGATTGGTCGTGATCGCTGTAAGTCATCTTTATTTGATTCTCCAGCGACCGTCAAGTTGCCGTCGTCGGCATTATAAGCGTAGCCTAAGTCAGTACTTGACAGAAGCCTCTTTTGCAGCAACGCCTGCCGAGTCTTTTTGGATAGGTCTCTACTAGTTTTACACAGTAGGATGGTGACATTGTTGCCCATTATTCACAGAAACATTGATCCAGTTCTGATAAGTTTGTTGGGGATCGTCGATACACTGAAATCTTTAAGTCAAGTCATGTTAGGGAGACCAGATTTCCAAAAGTAAAGACCAGAACACATTAAAAAAAAGATTTCTAAAACAAATGAAATCACTTCAAAATAAATATTATAATGGTATTTGTCTGAGTGACCCCAATGATGCTGTATTATTGATTGTTTCTCTCCCTCCCCTCCCCTTTTGTCTCCCCTCCCCTTTTGTCTCCCCTCCCCTTTGTCTCCCCTCCCCTTTGTCTCCCCTCCCCTTTGTCTCCCCTCCCCTTTGTCTCCCCTCCCCTTTGTCTCCCCTCCCCTTTTGTCTCCCCTCTCTCTTGTCTCCCCTCCCCTTTTGTCTCCCCTCTCTTTTCTTCCCCCTACTCCCCTCTTTCCCTCCCCCTTCTCCCCTCTTTTTCCTCTCCTCTCTTACTCACTCTCCCTGTCCCCCTCTCCCTCACACACACAAACACACACACACCCTTAGACGCACACCTAACCCCGCGTCCGCACACCTACCCCCGCGTGCGTGTGCAAACACACAAACTCTTACTCTCTTACACTAGTAATTGCGCTGCACAGACCCTGCTCATCTCTGCTCCCGGTAAAACCGGGATATTTGAAATATTTTGAGACTGTTCCTTTCAAAATGGGATGACTATCCCAGCTAAACCGGGACATCTGGTCATCCGAAGTCATGGCTTCTCTTCAACAGGGACTGGGAAGTTTGTCATGATAAAGGGGGGAATGGATGTGCAAAGCTTAGGCGAATCCTTGAGGAAAACCTGTTTGAGTCAGCCAAGACGGAAACTGGGAAGGAAATTCACATTTCAGTAGGACAATGACCAGAAAAGCCAGAAAGCCAAAGCCACACTGGAGTGGTTGAACAAGAAGATAATTAATTATGGAAAAATTGAGTAGCCCAGTCAAAGTTCTGACTTGAATCCAATCGCAAATGTTTGGCGAGACTTGAATATTGCAGACCATCGACAAGCTCCCAACAAACTTACCAGAAATGGATCAATTTTTTTCTGTGATGAATGGACAAAAATGTCACTATTCTACTATGCAAAGCTAGTAGAGACCTATCCAAAAAGGCTCATAGCCGTAATTGCTGCAAAAGGGGCTTCTACCAAGTACTGACTTAAGGAGCTGAATACTTAAGCAACCAGTAAATTGTATTTTGTACATTAACTTTGCTGACATTTAATAACCTCCTCATATAAGTGTTCAGTTTAACCTCTACAGCTTTGTAACTTTGAAAGGCTGTGCATACATTATTTTTAATCCATGTAGGAGATGAGTTTTGGAGACTAGATGGGACTGGTGTAGAGTTCTATAAATAGGAGTGTTTGTGATGGTTATCTATGTACAGAAGAATGTGCGAATGCTGGGATATGTTACATCAGGTCAATAGGTGGCAGTGTATTTACAATAATGTCAAATAAAAGGCCCAGGTCTTTGCCGGTGGGGTGGGGGTCTCTCTATGATCAGGTGAGAACAGGAAGTCTTCTGTTGGTAGTTTGGCTAAGCTAGGGCTGGACAGAGCTAAAACCCTTGAACAGATTTTAACATACTAAAATCAGCATAATGATAAAGTCCGGGTTTTGTGTTCCCATTAAAAGGACTGTTAGAAATAAAAGTATAATCGAAAAATAGCTGAAGAATGACGAGCATTGCAACCTTTTGGAATGATTTGAGGGCTGAAGATGTGGCTCAGTGAGTCAAGGCACTGACTCTGAAAACCATGACTCTGACTTTGAAGCAGGGGCGTGATTCAAATTCCTGTGTCCGCTCCTTGTGACCTTTGGCAAGTCCCTTTATCTCCCTGTGCCTCAGGCACAATCATTAGATAGTAAGCTCTGTGACAGGGACTTGTGCTTGCAAAAATCTATGTACACTGTAAGCGCTATATACGTTGTGCCATGGTGTTCACTGAATGTCACTAGAGCAATGGGTGTGCCGGCCCTTGTGATCCGTGAATGTCATTAGGGCACTGTAGGAGTTAAAAGTGATACTGTCATAATATAGCATCACTCGGTCAACAGGCTCCTTTATAACGAACCCCTCTTCTAACATAAGAAACCGGAAATAGTTAGAGATGATGAATTCAAGGACTTATGCATCATTTTTAAGGTGAGCAGATATCTGGTTAAAAATTAACCACAAATGTTACGCAGTAGGCATTAAAATACCAAGGTAATTACTAACCGGGTAACTTTCTCAGGATGTTTTTGAACAAGGAAATAAACATTATGGGGGTTATTCATTAATCTGTGATAGTGTTCATTGGGGCATTAAGTCTATGGTGGTTTCTGTCTGACAGTGCCATAAGGCACCAACGCAGTTTATTGGGGGAGGAAACTCTTAAAAACCCAGATGGTAACCCTTCTGACACAGCAACTATACAATACCAAAATGATCAATCTATTTAAAGCCGCTGTCTAACTTGGTAACATAAATTGGACTTGCATGGGATGTGAAAGTACTCACCGATGTGACTGCTTCTGATAATTGTTTCATACTTTATAATGGATTTACCAACTTAAAATGTAAGGTTGAAAGTCTAACTGCAAAAGGCACAGTAACAAATATCATTGATACACCTTCCATTGGAGACACTCAAACCTAAATTAATGTTTCAGCAGTTCTAAACTTTATGTGAACAGGGCCAAGTTATAAGGCAGTTACAGTTCGAGGACCCTCAAATAATTTTATAAGGTAAAACAATGTTGTTTTGGGCAAATTGCTGCATTACATTATGATTTTCTATATATTATATATATTATATATATGATATATTAAATAACTCTGCTCTGTACATTGCAATCTTTGAACTGCTAATATATATTTTTTGCACAGCAAAAAATACAGTAACCACAAAACACCAATGAGGGGAACTAGCCTGGCGACGCGTCCGCACCAGTCTCCATCGCCTCCAGCCTCAGTGCGTTTCGTGCGAGCAACAGGCCCGCGTGACGTCATGCAGTCAGCGGCAACTATAATCGCAGCCTTATCCATTTTAACATGGAACCCTAGAAACTTAAGTCTGTCGTATTACACAGATTTTTAGCACAGCCTGGGTTAAAAACTTATAAAATTTACAAAGCGATTGAACAGATCTTCAATTCTGCAAAATGTAGGGATGTAAAATTCAGGGCGATTATAGTGGTTCGAAGCCTGAAGAAGAATCGCAAGTGTTTCTAAAATTTGACATACCTCAGCCAACTACCAACTCTAGCCAGTCCATTTTGTTCCATGACCAGGTTGTATTTCTGCAGTATTAAATGCTACTGTTGCTCCTATTTGGCAGCTTTAATGTTAGTGTAGTTGGGAGGCCCTTTCCAATGAATAGCGAGTTCTTTCGCCTATTTGCTAAACAGCCTTGAACATTTCTCCTATAAATGTCTGGTTCTTCTAAGATCCCTAGTGTTTATTAATCACATTTATTGGTTTCACATAGTTTCAGTGCCCCTTTGAAATCTTCCTTTGTAAAGATTATGGGGCCTATTCTAGAAGCTTTGATAACTTTGCGGCCGTCTCGAACGGTTTGGCATGACCCAATCAAATGGTTTGTCATTTGTGTTATCACGGTATTCAGAAAGAATCTGAAACCATTTCCACAAGTCTCAAACCGCGAGGTAGGAAAATGCACAACTCTCACAGGCGATCACAGTGTTTTTTTTAATTACATTTTTATACTAGTGTACGGGAGCAGGGGGTCTCCGGAGCTGAACTGCGTTGATTTCAGCCCTGGTGACCCCCTGCTTCCCCACTTACAGGCCCCCGTTATGGGGTGCTAGCCTCCCGCGGGTAGTAACCGCTAAGATAATGAAGGGGTTAACTCCTCCCGTAACTCCTCTGCAAGGCCTAAACACCCACCACGGGCCAAATACCACCTTCCCCACCTTCGCTACCCACAAAAAAACGGGCACTAGTATTTAACCCCTTCATTGCCTTAGCGGTTAGCCACTAAGGTAATGAAGCTGCTGTTAAATGTATTTTTATTGCATTGGTTTTAAGATAGGGGTTTCCGGAGCTAGTATTAATGTGCATGAGCTCCGAAGAATCCCGGCATCAATTTGATGCAATAAAAATACTTTTTTTTCCCTTCTAAGTCCTACTCGCCACCCTTGAGGTGGCAAGATGAGATCTGTGATAAGCTTGCTAGTTCAGAGCTTCAATAAGATTATTGGGGCTACTAGAATAGTTTGATTTGATCAAAATGTCGATCTGGAGCTGTTTTCAGCTCCTGCTCAGTGTGTTTGAGCAGGAGCGAGACCGCTCGGGAAGATGCACTTCCCGAACAAGTTTGGTAGGCTATCGAAGCTTTCTGAATAGCAAACTGGCCAAATCGTTCGGGAACTGCTTAAAAAGCTTGATGAGTTAGTTATCGAAGCTACTACAATAGGCCCCTAACTGTTCTTCCAAAGCACATTGCACTTAAAGGCACATTAGATATTTTTAGTGTATGGTACAATTACAAGTTTCAGAAAACTTTGTAATATCAGTATTGTACAATTCTAGCAATGTAGAGAAATGGAAGAAACCTGTGAAGTAAAAAGTAGTGTCATTGTTCCACATTTATTAAACCATTCCACACTAACTTCAAAACAGGATAGGCAGTCTTAAAATAATTCGCCATATCATTACAAATAAATATAACAATAGAATAGTATCAAGTACAGTATGTGGGTATAAAAAAAGTAATGGTATTTTTTATTTGTCTGAAAATTTAGTGGTACCCCCTCTTACTATCACATTTCAGCCAGTGGAATAAACGAAACGTTATTATTCTATAAAGAACGACTGATGTTCACTGTAATGTTTCATGTAGATTTGAGTTAAATGGAAATAAACGTGACACACTCTGCTTGCAATTACATTGAGAAGAGAACATTATTGTACTGATTTCAAACAGTAGTGCTAATAAATAAATGCAGCAGTGGCTGAATTAACCTCTGTTCTCATTTTAACCTTGTACATTTGGAAAAGAACAAAACTTTCAGTTATTTGGAGTTATTCCATGTGATTTAATGAAAGAATGTAGAAAGCCGGGTCGAACAGCAGTTGCCAAACTCGTGTGTATGTTCAAGTTAATTGCTTTGAAAAATGTCATGTTTTACATTGTTTCCCATATTATTATTTATTTTGATAATGTTTTAAATAATTCAGTGCTATATTTACATATTGGTGGCGAATCAGACTTTAGAGTGGGCAAAGCAGGTCTGAATTCTGGATTCATGGAGTTAATTGTGACCTTGGCATGTCATTTTTGGGCCATGTTTGAAGCTGCCAATATTTTCTTCAGGTAGGGGGAAAATAATGCTTCCATTGTGGCTCGCATTCTTAATTTGCGTAAATAAAGAGAAATTATCAATTAGAAACTGAATTTTGTAATGCCTTGGTAAATAATTCTTACCTTCAAATCACTCACTGATGCAAGCGATACTGCGCTAGTTCAGAGTTCATGTTTGGAAGCAACATGAAATGCAAGCACTTAGCATAATTTAGCAGCAAAACCTTTGTGATTCTTGTTCGATAACTCTCCTTTGATGAGCCACATCCATGATTTAAAGGCAGCTCCAGTATGCATATAGGGCTGCCGACAGCGTTCCCGGGCACCAGGACTAGAGTTTCCGTCTTGGCTGCCCTTGAGCCCCCACCCCTCTCTTTCTGTATGTACTTGTGTTGAGGGGGACAGGAAGTTTGGCAATAGAGGACCCCACAGCTAAGGTGAGATAGGGCCTTGTGGCTCGATGTGTAAGTTGGGCCTGAATTTCAATAATCGATCGCTGGGCCAGGGACAATTGTCCTGCTCCCTCAGTCCCCCCCCCCACCTTTTTTCCTGTATGCATATTAAAACCATTGACTTTAGTGGGTTAAAGTGAATCCTATACAATTATGATTCCTAACAGGGTGTTTGTGAGCCACTAGGGGTTCGTGAGGTGCCAAGGGGTTCTTCAATTTTTTTTTTTTTTTTTTAGTAATTGTGGATCCTGAGCCTGTGTGGGATCTGTGTACTTAGTAAGGTGACTACATCTTCCCATGAGTTGTATAGCTATAGATTACAGCAGGAGCTTCCAAAGTTACTCATCACAATGCTTTGCATCCACAGCGGCAAAGCATTGTGGAGCTTGACTTTGTAAGATATCACACTAATTGTCAGCTATACCAATCATGCTTTCTGCTCAAACTGAAGTGTTTCCCCTCACCCGATCCCAGGACACTATACTGCTTGGGATGGGTTAGACCGTTTTATTAGCAATAGTCTAATGCAGTGGTTCCCAAACTGTGCATCGTGGCTTGGCTAGAGGGGCGCCCCGATTAGGGCCGCCAGCAGCGGGGAACAAGGGCTGCTAGTTCTGATTTCCCGTGTGAGAGTGTGAGAGAAAGAGAGTGTGTGAGAGAAAGAGAGTGTGTGAGAGAAAGAGAGTATGTGAGAGAAAGAGAGTGTGTGAGAGAAAGAGAGTGTGTGAGAGAAAGAGAGTGTGTGAGAGAAAGAGTGGGTGAGAGAAAGAGAGTGGGTGAGAGAAAGAGAGTGGGTGAGAGAAAGAGAGTGGGTGAGAGAAAGAGAGTGGGTGAGAGAAAGAGAGTGGGTGAGAGAAAGAGAGTGGGTGAGAGAAAGAGAGTGGGTGAGAGAAAGAGAGTGGGTGAGAGAAAGAGAGTGGGTGAGAGAAAGAGAGTGGGTGAGAGAAAGAGAGTGGGTGAGAGAAAGAGAGTGGGTGAGAGAAAGAGAGAGAGTGGGTGAGAGAAAGAGAGAGAGTGGGTGAGAGAAAGAGAGAGAGTGGGTGAGAGAAAGAGAGAGAGAGAGTGGGTGAGAGAAAGAGAGAGAGAGAGAGTGGGTGAGAGAAAGAGTGTGAGAGAGAGAGTGTGTGAGAGAAAGAGTGTGAGAGAGAGAGTGTGAGAGAGAGAGTGTGAGAGAGAGAGTGTGAGAGAGAGAGTGTGTGAGAGAGAGAAAGAGAGAGTGTGTGAGAGAGAGAAAGAGAGAGTGTGTGAGAGAGAGAAAGAGAGAGTGTGTGAGAGAAAGAGAGTGTGTGTGAGTGTGTGAGAGAGAGAGAGTGTGTGAGTGTGTGTGAGAGAGAGAGAGTCTGTGTGAGAGACATACCAACTGCGCTCTCCAACTGTTAGGTATGTATATACAACTTTGTTTTCACTTTGGGCGCCGTGGAAAAATCCTGATCGCCTTAGGGAGCCTTGAACCGAAAAAGTTTGAGAACCACTGGTCTAATGAGTAGGTAAGAACATGTATTAATTTGGGTTTGGGAACCACTACAATACAATAATTAGAGCCATTTAAACTAATTATGTCCTTGCCACCAGAAATTGGACAAACCTTTTTGGGCCAATATTAAGGTCGTTATGGAGGTTTTAATATACTCTTGAAATACAGGCCTATTATCCTTCTGTTAAGTCACACAGATATAATTAATCTACTTTCTTCCAGATAAAAATTACATTCCATGAAACTTGAAGAGGTCTCCCTCATTTCGTCCCAAACTCTTTGTCTTGCGTTTCCATTACAACAAATTAATTTGATATTACTTCTACTCGCTTGAACTTATTTACACAAGTATTCTTTAACCACTAAGTGAGAGAGAAATGTAGACCATGTTCCGTATATTTACAAATATCAAGGCACTTTGCTGCAATATTTACTCAGTGTGAGAAAGCTTGTGATTGCTCCTTGAAAGTCCCCTTTTGTTCCTGCCAAATAAAAAACCTGCCAGGTCTGAGTTGTCACAAACCTCTCTAGCTAATAATCTACACACTATGTACTTAACTTGATTAACCGTTTTCCTTATTAATAATTTATGTTTGGAACAATGACGAACGAACAATGATGAAGCACTTTTCTTTGCATTGATAACATGTTAACCCTTTGAGTGCCATTATGTCATCCACTTAATGTTATAAGGACTGACACACTGGTGACTCTGAAGATGTCCACTCAATGCCATCACTATTTTGCTAGTCTTGTACTGGAGATTTGCATTCACTGCTCTCCTGGAGTGGTGAAAGTGATCTGAATGGAAAAGTAAGGTTCTCTTCTGTTTGCGTTAAACCTATGGGGTCACAACCGTGTGATCCTGTATACAAGCCACCACATGCTAATAATTAACCTTTGGAGGTTTAAAGATAGAAATGAAAATATCATGGAAGAAGCCTTATTAAATGTTTGCAATTTTTTTGTGCTTCCGAATGGCAAATGTTTACTGCTTTTTATTTTATTTTTTAATCAAATTCATACGTTAAATGCATTTTTAAAGATTCTTCATGAAGCTTCATTTCTTTTTGCTTGTACAGTAGATAAATTGGAGCTAGATTCAACAACGCAGAAGATGCTGTACTCTGTGTGGACTTGTTTATTTGTAACAAAGTAATGTTAGTCATGTTGTCGATTTTTAGAAGCCTCATTAACTCTCGTTCACACAATACAAGATCTTCGATTTAAACCATGTAGGATTATCATTAAGCTAGATGATTGCGATAAAAGGCGAACACAGATAATCTACGTGTATGCAAGTGAAATATTAATAAGCTGTGTTGAATTTCTGCTTGGTTTTAAATCTACCTGTCAATAACATTGAACAAAGAAATATACAGCCCTGAAGCACTGAAAATGCTAGGAGCTCTGGTTCTTTGTTATAAAAATGTAGTGCTCAATATATCACATTTTGAAAGATACAATAATACAATAGCATGCAGGTCTTAATGCTGCTGTCCCACATAGGACCAAATCAAATTAATAGGAAGTTGATGTCTGGTCAGTGAAATTATTTGTTTTTTAATTCTTAACATTTTAATGTTGTATCCTGAGGAGTCCCAGCTTGTAGTGCACGTGTCACTTTTCTGATTTCATAATCACTGGGAGGGAACAAAGATTCACAATAATCCACCTTTTTAGACTTTCAAAGATGAATAACAAACACTTTTGTGTCTTTCTAATGAACTCAACCGATGTAAATCTATACCTGGGAATATTGTATTTTGACCCTTGGTAAAGTGTGCATATGTTAAATTACTATTTCACTTACTGGATCCAAAAATAAATACAAACTGCCTTAATATTTTGCTTTTTAATTGCCTAAATATGGCCACAATTATATAAAATAGAGCAGATCACAGTAAAAAAAAATGGATTTTTCAGTTTTTAGAATTGGTATGAATAATACCCATATTTTAATTTGTTAATTTACACTCGACGCTCTAACATGGATGTAGAGAGGCTACATACATATAATATAACGGGTTATGCAAAGCATGCATATACCGTATTGGCCCGAATATAGTACGGTCTCGCACATAATACAACCCTAAAGTTTTGAAGGTGTTCTACATGAAAAATTAAAGGTGTTAGGCTGCGCATATAATACGGGAACAGTTTTCGGAAGGACATTTTTAGGGAAAAAAACATAGCACTATATTCAGGCCAATACGGTATTTTACAGGTGATTTGGTGAATGGTGCTTCACAAATGAAATGCTCTATTAATAAGTGTCACGGTAACTTATGACAAGATATAATAAACACCAAATATCTGGGTTGAACTGAACGAGGCTTAGATATGATAAAATATAATTTATTCCCTGAAGAAGGTGAACACAACAGATAGTACAAATAACAGACAAAATATAGCACTTAAAGGTTAGGACAAGAAAGCCATCAGGGTACAGGATGGGCCATTTCTTCCATAATTCAGGTTCAGATGTGGACATCACGACAATGCATGAAGAAAATGAAGACCATGAAGACGCTTGAGTGACTCTGACTTATATACCATTTCAACCTTTACTCTTAACCCTAGGCGCCGAGTTGGCTAGAAAAATCTCTTTGAAGTAGATTTTGGCTTCCCTTGTAAGTGTGAAGTACCACACTTAAAAACACTCAGCTCTTTTTGTTCCCGGCCCTAGTATAAACAATCAGGGCAGTTAACTTTTGATCACTTTGGAATACAGGGCTATGCTAATTCTTCAGGATGCTCTCCCTGCCCTATTAGCATAGCAGATGGGGTCTGCATTTTCAGAGCAGATCCAAAACCCCATATACACTTCAATATTTTCACATATTAATAAGTTCCGGTCTGGTGGGTCCAGTGGGTCGAAATCTTCCAGTTATTAAAGCCTACAGTGACCCTACATATTGACCAAATTTCAACTCTCTGTGACCTCCAGAACCGGAGATACAGAAATGCACTTTAACACATTTTTAAAATACAGGATTCGTCCCTTTAAAAATGAATCTCTGCTTTTCACTCTTTCCCCATTGAAATTAACGGGGTCCGCCGCCATAGCGTTGAATGGCGGGCTCCGCCGTTGCCGTCAATGGGATTTCCCGCCATAGGCTTTCAATGGGGAACGCCGCCATTGAAGCCTATGGAAAAAACACAACAAACTTTACATTCGTCCATACTCCGTCTGGTTGGTCGGAGGGGGCTGGGAAGGGTCGTGCATTAAAGCCGGAACCAGGGCTACATGCCACCCAAATCCCATCCCCCTGGTCATTCCAGAACCGGAGATATGGACTTACATTTTTCATCATTTTACACTTAGTCGTTTTTACGCCATGCGGCTTTTCCCCATTGGAATCAATGGCCGGCGCCACCATTGACAATGCATAGCGCACGTCGCCATTAGATTCAATGGGACCTCCGCTCGACCCCTTACGGGGGTCTCTCATTCCTGGACCCGGTGTGGATCGTGTGTGGGGGTTCCTAGGAGCTAGGGGCAAAAAGAACTTTATTCCCATGGGCATAGAACCTAAGATTCCCACGCCAATTGTATTTGAACATGACCGAAGTGATTAAACTCTTTTCAAAGACATTGTATCCGCTTTTGCGGTCTGCGGTTTGGATGGCTGCCAACCTGTTCCTCGAAGCCGGCGTTGAGGAATCTCCATTGAAGTCAATGAGCCCATTGACTTACAATGGGAAACCGCCGCTCCTCCTCTCGGACGCCACCTGCTGGTCGTCGCTGAAAAACAGGTCCAAAACCTACTTCTGCCATTAGAACGCATGGAGGCTCAATGGCGACCTATGGACGGCTGCAAAATGGAGCCTGAAAAGGCGGGAAAAGGGAACAAAGGGCTAAATCACTAAATTAACATTTACCCCTTCCCTCCCGCATCAACCCTAGTGTATGTGTGAGTGCAAACACCAGGATAACACACTACAGTTATACAGGGGAATAAACATTTGGATACTGAAGCAAGGCAAAAAACACATTACTGGACCTCAGTCCAGTTAACCCCTTGCTTCCCAAGTGAGAGTAGGGGGTGGCCAAATGGGGTGTAACCCCTTTAATCCCGGGCCAAACCCCCTCTATCATGACAATAAGTACAATAAATTCAGAGTGATGTCCCAATGTCCATGACAACTGTCTAATAACAGAAACCACCCAAGGGAGACTTAGAGACCTAGTGGTGCTCACCTGGCTACCACAGAGATTGGTCCCATGGTATGAAATTACGTGCCCATAGGGTTGACAAATGAAAGAGCAAGCACTGTAGGGGTAAATACAGAGGGGCTATTTCCCTTTACCTGACAGTGGTATTCCGGACAGGGCGAACACTACGGCGTGCAAGGCGCATGGGTAGAGATCATGAATATGTGAAGATTGAGGAGCACAGCCACCACGTTGAAAAAATAGATAAGGCAACCCCAGATTCGGTAAAATTGTGTTTAATGCACAATCAGTTTGGCAGTGAAGATATAGGAAACGCACCAACGCTTTTCATCCAATAGGACTTTATCAGGGTGATAGTTGCCCTGTCTATTTTTTCAGCGCGGTGGCTGTGCTCCTCTCTCTTCACATATTCATGATCTCTACCCATGCGCATTCACAATACGGTATTTATGTAAGAATTTTTCAGTCCTGTGCTTAATTCAAACTAAATGATGGAATCCACTGGCTGTCTAAAACCTTTAATAATTGAATGTTTAAATCTATCGGGTCGCCGGAGGTCCGCAGAGGCCCTACCACATAGGGCGCCACCATCTTAAAATGCGCGCGCATGTGCAGTACGTAATGCGCAATGGGCCGATAGTTGCGGCGGCCATCTTAGTCCACCCCAGCGCATGAGCGGTGTCTCTATATAGTCTGGTGGCCATTACAGACTCGCGCATGTGCAACAATGCGAGCGGTGTCCATTACAAGAAAGGGCTCCGCAGGGACTACATCCCCCAGAAGGCCATAGAAGGCACATGACCACGGCAGCCAATAGCGCTTTGAGATTCCCTGCACCACAGATATAGATACAATTTGTGCACTTGGACCACGCCAGTTGGAGCTGGGACATCAGAGGGGTAGGGTGTGTATGTGCAGGGTGCCTTGCCCCTGCACTAGGCCAGAGTCCCCCGTTAAGCCCCAGCTAGGCCCCAACTCCCACATAGCTTGTGGTTGCGATAGGGACTTCCCCCTTAGACAGGGACATTGCCACGCTTGGCACCATCAGTTCAGGTATACAGCCAGGACGCGGCTGTGGACTGGCTCAGACTACCCTCTTGAGAGAGACTGTAATTGTGGGACATTCCTGCTGGACTCCACCCAACTCAGAGGCAGACTCGTCGCTGACGGCGTGTCACCATACGGCCTTTGTCTGCAGTCTGCTTTACCGGGTTTCGAGCACCTGGCAGGTACAAGTGCACCAACTGTACACATGCTAGTGGGGCAGCGCTGTCTCACACTTGGGTGGGAATTGCTACTTGTGGACACCAGGGTGGTTTGGTGGCCAAGGGCCCTCTGGACTTTGGGGGACTATCTATCCAGGAAGGTACTGGAGGGTATGGCCGTGCATGGCATAGTTGGTGGAATTATACATTGTGATTGTTCTATTGCATACAGTAAAACTGTTACTCTTGGCAGTGTGTGTTTTATTGCATGGGGTCCTGTAACGGGGTTATCCCACATAGTAGGATCCCGTGGAGGTGCTGTCACCAGATAGATGAGACACACCCCAGGCTCTGCCCTCCTGTGAGCCACAGGTAACGCACCACACACACGGTAGCCGCCATATCTCCCAGGGGGTGGGGTAAAGTGCGCTATAGGTGTATAAATAATGGTGCAGTGTATGGGCACAAACATAGGTGGAGGAGAGGAGAGATGAAGAAATGTGAATAGGAGGGGAGTGGGGAAGATGGAGAGAACAGAAACGTTTACGAAGGAGTGAGGAAACGGTAAACAGAAAAAGCAATAGGGAGGGCATAATGAGATGCAGGGAGAGAGACTTCCCAGGTATTGGAGGATAGGAAGAGTACAAATTATCAGAGCATGTAGAAAGTCAAGTTCTCACAGTTGCAGAGTTGTTGTGATGCAGATTCCAGATCTTCATGTATTCTTCACCTCCGCTTCTAACTCCAGTATTAACTCCACAGACACTTCAGATGCTACTAAGATGTTAGCACAGCCAAGGTAGACAGACTTAAATACTCTAAACACATTCACTTGACTAATAATTAAGGGAGGGGTTTGCCTATTCAGTTCACACAGACATGCCTAGGAGATAATAATTTGATATAAATTGCAAATGGGTTTACATTGATAGAAGGATTCAGTTCAAACAGACATACTTGTGTGAAGAAATAAAATCAGAATGTTAGTCCAGGTATTTAGTATTCATCCATGCTTAAAGATATTAAAAGGTATAGAAAACATCCACAGATGATAACTCCAGGTAGAGTAAATAGGTGGCAAATACTGTGATAGGTAAACATGCTGTTTTTGATTTGCCCATCATGATAACACACCAGTATTAAAAGCACTGTTATTCACAATTTTGTCAAAATTAAATACTTTGGAAGATGTATATGTATTTAAAGCAGGAAAGATTAAGGGATAGGACATTATGGAAATATTTACACTGCTTTCATCAAATGATTTTTGTGGATGTCTTTAGCTCCAATAGCATTAAATGATACTACATTAAATGATACTCTAAACACATTCACTTGACTAATAATTAAGGGAGGGGTTTGCCTATTCAGTTCACACAGACATGCCTAGGAGATAATAATTTGATATAAATTGCAAATGGGTTTACATTGATAGAAGGATTCAGTTCAAACAGACATACTTGTGTGAAGAAATAAAATCAGAATGTTAGTCCAGGTATTTAGTATTCATCCATGCTTAGGATTCAGTTCAAACAGACATACTTGTGTGAAGAAATAAAATCAGAATGTTAGTCCAGGTATTTAGTATTCATCCATGCTTAAAGATATTAAAAGGTATAGAAAACATCCACATATGATAACTCCAGGTAGAGTAAATAGGTGGCAAATACTGTGATAGGTAAACATGCTGTTTTTGATTTGCCCATCATGATAACACACCAGTATTAAAAGCACTGTTATTCACAATTTTGTCAAAATTAAATACTTTGGAAGATGTATATGTATTTAAAGCAGGAAAGATTAAGGGATAGGACATCATGTAAATATTTACACTGCTTTCATCAAATGATTTTTGTGGATGTCTTTAGCTCCAATAGCATTAAATGATACTACTTGTATGGGCCCCCCAGTCCCTGAAAATGAGCATGATGCAATATAAGCTGATGCAGAGTATAACTTCACACTTATGTGCATACCTTTTGTCTCTGCTTCAACATCCACAAAACAACATTGGGGCCCTACTGAAGTTAACACACCCCCATAATACAACTTCACAACGTCACATGGCCTTATTCTGTATATACCGTTGTGGCTGTTCGTGCTATTTTTAGCCAAAAATCCCCATTCCGGTTCGGAATATATAGAATTACCCAAGAAAAAACGGTGTGTCGAGCACAAGGTAAAAGTGTTTGTTTGGTCCTATGCAGACTCGGAGACATACTCAAAACAGGAACATGATCTTGTATAAATGTTCAAGAAACACCTATCCAGGTCCTAATGAGGAGAGTAAATTAATACTTAACCCTATGAGGACCCTGGGGTATCCAATGTCGTTTAACCATCCAGAAAGTAATTTTCACAGTGCGTCCTTGAAGAAAACTGGCAAATTTGGGGCATCCGCTATCGGGAAAGTGTCCCTACTTGGCGAAACGCGTGGGAGATTTTCTATCTGATTTTCTATTTTTTGCTATATGATCTGATAAAATATGAAAGGTTTTTTCAATATCAAGTTCCCACGCCACTTCTTTGAAAGCGGTTTCTCAGCTTTTTCCAAATTACTTATACAGTATATAGAATTACCCTCCAAATCTTTTATAGATAGAAAAAAACCTACTGCGAAGAGACTATCATCGTGGTTACTGCTATGGGTTAGAGCGCATAGCAAGATGGGCACCACACAATATTTGTAACAGCGTTCAGAAGGAGGAATTGAACTGGCTGCAGGCTGGAAAGCGCACTAGCTGCACGACTCCAGCATATAGAGATAGTGACTCCATCACACATTATATAGTGCTGTACATTTATTTTAAAGGAGATATGGGTAACCTTTATTTCCCCAGGAAGGCAATATTCTTTAAGAAATATACTAAAATGGTATTTGATATTAATATTTAATATTGTTTTCCTCCCTCTAGATCTCTTGGAAAAGTCCAGAGTTGTAAAGCAACCGAGAGGCGAAAGAAATTTCCATGTCTTCTACCAGATGCTGTCTGGTGCCTCAGAGGATCTTCTCAGTAAGTGTAGGAAATCTGTTATCAAGCGTCTGGTGTTGGAAACAAATCTAAAATAAAATGTTGATACAGGGTTTAGCAAAAAGTAGCATTTCCATTCGATCCTTATGTAACTATATTGATGACTGCTTTCAGGAGCAGCCTTCTGCAGTTACAGGTTTGCTTGAAATAATAATGTATGTTGCTCCATAAAGCTTGGTCCACAGGCATTAAACTAAGTCAATAAAGCAAAAATTGGGAGCAATGTCCTTCTTTTTATTTACGTTTATTTATGCTTCTAACTTCTTTCTTCAGGCCCCAGTGTTCTTTAGTGCCACTGCACAGAGCATGGTTGTGGGAGCATGGTCACTGTGAAGGGTTGATGTCTCATGATGTCTAGGGAGGTTACCTTGCTGTCAAGGGGCAGTCTTGTGACATCTGGGGCAGGTCTGAGCCTTCTGTTGCATCTTGTATCTGTGATCAATAGGAAGTTTGGGGAAAATGAAGTAATGCGTTGCTTAATGAAAATGGGCCTGATGAATGCATTTGGTATTAAAAAGCGAAGATTTCAGGGGTAATACAACCCCATCTGTATGTCAAAGTATGGAACACATTTAAAGCCATGTTTATTTACTATGCAGTGCTATGCTTCTGGTGCCAGATTACACCATATGCCCCATTCAAGTGAATAGAAGCTATAAGGTGTCTTTTGGAGCCAGATGGTGCATTACGGCAAAGAACTGATTGGTAACTGCGACGCTTACTATCTTTGACCTTCACTCCAAACTATTAGGAGCAACTTACTGTACTAACTAAGCAGACCCCTGTGACATTGGCAGGGGGCGAATACATCTGCAAATGTGTGTGTGTGTGTGTGTGTGTATGTGTACACACACTAACACACACGTGTATATGTGTGTGTGTATCTATATATCTATGTGTATCTATCTATCTATCTATCTCTCTCTCTCTCTCTCTATATATATATATATATATATATATATATATATATATATATATATATATTCAGAACAATAATTAGTACTAAATAGTACAATAATACCAGATAGAAATATAATCTATATACTAGATAATAGCTGAAAACAGATAGACGGAACGTAACAACTATAAAGACAGTATAATAGTGAGAGTGTCTACAAATAAGATAGGCAATACAGATTCTGTAAATAGTGAAGTGTCCAAAAAGGATATATTAGTTCCAGGGCAGGTTCGCAGCTTCTTATAGGATAACCTGCACCCACATAGATCTGCTAAAAAAGAAAAAAGAGAATCGCGTGCCCCATAGTGTGAAACTGTAAAATGTTTTAATGCCAAAAATTTAAAGTTGAAAGGTAGCACACTCGGAGCTACTGTAGGACATAAGCATGCTAGAGAGGGTTGAAAGAGATATACCCTCTCTAACATGCTTTTGTTCTACTGTAGCTCCATTTGTGAGTGTGCTACCTTTCAACTATACATTTTTGGCATTAAATATTTTACAGTTTCACACTATGGGGCACGCGCTTCCCTTTTTGTCTTTTTTAATATATATAGAATATATAAAAAATGTAACTTAACCATTGTATTTTCAATTGACAATATAATTGTGACGACTAGAGTAAAAAGTAGAAGTATTATTGTTTACAGTTACTCGTGTGCGTATTTCCCTTGAGTTGGGTTGTTTAGCGATTTATATTTGGACAACTTATTTCTAGGGATTTAAAGTCTTATTGTGTTCTATTTAAAGAAACATAAGCAGCAAGCACTCCCTATTTATCAGGGAAACACCCTTATGCTTAGAATATTATTTAAAAGGATATCTCAAATGTATTGATTTTAATACTATTCTATAGAGTTGAATATATTTAATGGAATTTTTAAGCTGTCTTAATGCTTATATATTTTTGAAAATATGACCCTTATGTAAAAAAAAATATATTTTGTGGGATGACACATGCCATGTATTATTAATATCTGTCTAATTGTGAGTAGTTGCTTAACCACATAAGAAATATATATATATATATATATTGTGTGGAAGCACTGTGTTCATCTTTTTTTAATATTTTATGGATTTCATCAGATAAACTTAAACTTGAGCGTGACTTCAACAAATACAACTACTTGAGCTTGGATTCTGCCAACGTGAATGGTATGGATGATGCAGCAAACTTCAGAACAGTCAGGGTAAGAGACTAACTGTCCATCTTTGACAGACACATCAGCTCTCTCTCTAATTTTCTGTGAATGTCGCTGATTTAGAGAAGTCTCACTGATTTTTAGAATCAACAGACTGACATCACATGAGTCTCACTAATAAAAATCAGTTCTTGTCTGTTAAAATGCTATGTTTTGGTCCAGAACCCCAAATTCTCACTCATTGCCATCTTTGAATGTTGACATTTCTGCTTTTAGTGATTTGATTCAACTTATGTTTTGCTATCCATAAAATGAAGGTCATCCTGAAGAAATAAACATAAGTATACATTTATGTATACATAGCTTTCTAAGAAGTGCTTTAATGTTTTTCATGTTTTCTACTGTTAGTCCTTCCTGTTTGCTTTTATAATTCTAGAGACTGCTTTATTTTCTTTCATCTGAACAAAGGATCCCCATATCTAAACATGCTATTTTCAGTTCTGGGCAAATCAGGTTTCGTAGAGAAGTGCACTTTTGTCTCAAATATAAAAATGGAAAACAAGATGGCTGTCCGTGATGTCAAGGCTTTGTGTTGGCCTGTCGGCGGCCATATTGTTTCCTCAGACAACAATTCTTGTCTGGGGAACTAAAAGATTGCTCACCCAAGAACTGGTAGTTTGCTGGAGCTAAACATTTTTTATCATGATACGCCTCTGGAGTACTGGAATATTCCTGGGTGTTTTACCATCCAACGCTCATTGCTAGAGAAAAGTTTAATGTACAATATATTTCTTACTGTGCTTCATTTCCCTGATATTTACCCTAAATATTTTTGGATGGGCTGTACTTTTTGTAAACATTTTGTTTTTTGTTCTCTCCTTTTCCTAGAATGCTATGCAGATAGTTGGCTTTCTTGATCATGAAACACATTCAGTCCTGGAGGTGGTTGCTGCAGTATTGAAGTTGGGAAACATTGAGTTCAAACCAGAATCTCGAGTCAATGGCTTAGATGAAAGTAAAATCAAGGATAAAAATGGTAAAAATTGGCCAGCAATACAGAATATTAAGTGAAGGAATGTTGATTACTAATGTGAGGTCTCAAAGATCAGTCGCACTTTATCAAACGCGCCAGCATCCCGGTTGAGCACCTTTTTAAAGGTGCAATCCCACGTAGCCATCTAAAAGACAACCTTTTTCAACAATGTGACAAATTAATTGTCTTCATTAAACAAATATAACCGTGTTAAAAGCAAAGATTGCGAT
Source organism: Ascaphus truei (assembly GCF_040206685.1). Taxonomy (NCBI): domain Eukaryota; kingdom Metazoa; phylum Chordata; class Amphibia; order Anura; family Ascaphidae; genus Ascaphus; species Ascaphus truei. The sequence goes on along the minus strand of NC_134489.1, from coordinate 50,897,523 downwards.
TATTTTGATTCTCTGAAAACTAATTACAAATTGCATTTCTTAAGGGCTTCTGAATGGGAGCATTATCAATCAATCAGTTTCTTTACCCTGCGCCGACCAAGTCCTTACCAGACAGCCGATAAAGGTGGGGGAGAAAGGGGGTCTCTGACTGCGCAATCTCTTGTTAAACAAGGGAGCAGTCGGAGGAAATCAAACTCCTCCCAAGTCTCCGCTCCACATGCTTAGCAATTAACTTTAATTTTTTTTTTTTTTTTAAAGTATAGGTGTCAGATTTTTATAAAAGGCTATTACCCAGATGAAACACTTTAAACAGGTCACTGACATATAGTACACTTTGGTCAAAGGAGGGATTGCCCTTTTAAAGCTAGTCTCACTTAAACGGATGACCATAGGTTAAAAGTAGGTGATTGGCTATTATAATTCTAAGGCTGCCCCTTTCTTATTTTGATATTCAGATAGTAAAGGGTCATGAAGAAATCGGATTGCTAGTGCCAAGAAATTTGGGATTGACCCCTCTTTTTAGAGTCCCTCTTGCAATTGAAAACAGAGAAGCATTTTCATACTTCCAAAAATTATTTAAAAATACTAATGCTTTTTGTTTTATTTTATGTCAATCAATATTTTTTTGGACCAACTGAACATATTGATGACATTAATTTACTTTGGTTATACTGACTGTAAATAATAATAAAGAAGCACGACATCCTGCCTTGCGTTTTGTTGCTGTTTTTTTAAATTATGGGATTAAAGCAGGGGGTCTCCGGAGCTGAACTTAATTCCAGCTCTGGGGACCGCCTGTGTCCTGAGATATTTACCTCCATAGGGAGTCCCGGTATTTCTGCAGCCAGGAAACTGTGTGCTAACAAAATAGCAGCATTTAAATGTCCCGCTTCATGTGGGCCAATAGGAAGCCATGACATCATCAGGTGTGGCTTCCTATTGGCCCGCGTGACTGGGACATTTAAGCTGTCCAGGGATACCGACACCTCTATGGAGGTAAGTATCTCTGGAAGTGGGGGTCCCCAGACCTGAAATTAACACAGTTCAGTTCAGTGACCTGTTTCAAACCTGTAATAATAAAACTAAAATTAAAAAATGCAATGCCATATGTAGTGCTGCTTTAATATAATAATATAATATTCTAGCGCCTGTCATTTTGGGGCAAAAAAGGCCACTTGTTGGACTGGCAATAAAAAAAAAATCATAATACTGTAGGAGTAAGCAGAGGTGAATGCACCTTTTAATAACTTTTAAATACAGATGCAGCCACCAGTATCCGATGACTTGCCTTGGAAAATCTGGGGCAATCTCCCAGTAATACTGCAACATTTCTGTGAGATTCTGCAGCCAGAATAATGGCCCTTCGGATTAACAGTGGGAGTCCCTTAAAGTCCCATTCAAACTGAATTGAACTGCAGGGACCCCGCTGTATTAATCCGATGGGCCACTAGTCTATTTGCAGAATCTCACAGAAATGTTGCAGCATTTACTTTGAGATAGCCACAGTTTTTTCCCAGGCAAGTGATCGGATACTGGTGGCTACATCTGTACTTTTGGCTGAAGATCATTTTAAAATATGTATTCTCTGCAAGTAGCTTATCTTTATCACAGTGACGCTTGCATGTCTAAGCATGTTTTTTGAGTAAAATGTTCCAGGGACGGTTGGAAATGATGGAGGAGCATATTGCAGTGAATGCGTTTTCATATTCGGAAATTGTTAGCAATAAATGCATGACATACATCCCTCTGACTTGCTGCAAATAAAGAATTCTCCATGACATTCACAGATTACATCAATCATATGTTTCTGTTTATCCCATTATGTGAATGTTTGTGTTTACAAAGTCGTCCTTGTCCGTTTAATCAGCCATCTCGTACTAATTAAATCTATGTCACAAGCTTGTTATACATGGTAGTGTTGAAGAGATCTGATTTGTTGCATTTATTTTTGAATGTTAAGAGAGATTATATTTCAAATGCCATTTTTTGTTGCTCACTGCTCGTGGCTGTAGCAACTACAAAATGTGTAAACCCGTTTACATGATTTGACGCCGCTCAGTTTTCTGATTGAAAGACCAGGTTAAAAAAAGTTTTTTTTTTTTTTTTTTGGCTTTATTTTTTATTTATTTTTAAAGAAAATTTGCTGGCCTCTCAGTTTACATGGGTTATGGACATCTGTAAAGGACTTTATTTACTAACCTGTGCTGGAAGCTGGAGTGGCGAGTGGCAGTGCTTTGTAAATATGTCCCTCAGTCTTCTATGTCCATGCCGTTTTCTATGGGATATATGTTTTTATTATTATTATTATTATTTCAAACACGATACCAATGCATATCATTTTAAACTTCAATGCTGTATAAGACTTGTATCACGATCTATAACCGTTTCTTACTTTGAAGTTTTAATACTTCTGTACAAAAACTGCAATTATGAATATCAATAATCTTTTTCTGTTTCTCATTTAAAGAAAGGAGTTTTTGTTTTTTAGCACTGAAATTGAAATGCTACTAGAACGACTCCATTTAGAATATTCCTTATTCATTAGAGACAAGATGTTGGTAGAGACTGGTTGGCTGAAATTTTATAGATAAATAATATTGGTGCCTATCTGTTTCCTACTAGTCTATTTATAACATGTTCAAAGACAGGACTTTGTTCTGTCTGGCTCATAAGCCCACGTGGCAGCCATATGTTTAGTCGCACTGAAAATCCATGATGTACAGATGTAGCAGTCTAAAATATTCCCTTCTAGTTCATCATGGTGGGATGTGTTGTGATATTCTGCACCAACACAGCCATTGAATCCTACAGTAGGTCTGATATTCCGTGTTATAACACGATATGGAAAACAAATACAAGAACTCTGCGTTCCTCCCAAATTGGCCTGCAATTTCTTAAGAAAATTCTACATTTTGATCTTAAGTCTAATAACAAAGGAGACGGTGGTTGCATTTTGTGATCAAAAAAATGAATCAAACCTGTTAACCCCGTGAAAGTAGGCGCAGGTTCTATAAATGCCACATTATCTGGGGAACCATGTACTGTAACATGCTACAACTATACGTCAAACCTTTAGTAGCTCTATTGGTCCTGGAGAAGTGTAGACGTTGTGATACCCTTTTCAGGAACCAGCATGTGCATTTCTGTGTTGATGATATTCTAGTGTACAGGGCTTTAGAAACATTACAAGTCTGTAGTAGAAAACCCGAAGAGACCTGCGAGTTATCACAACCTGCAAAAATCTACAGAAAATCCATTATTTAAAAAAAACAAAAAAAACAAACGAATGTTAAAGGGAGAAATTGGTGCTGTGTGGACCAGACCAGGGTTTCCCGACTTTGATGCAAACTGTCCAAAATGGTCACTTAGCAGAGAACCGCTAGGTTTTCATGCTATTACTCGCATAATGCATCAATGTGCAATCATAATTAGGTTGTAGCTTTTATGGGTAGGAAAAAGCCAAAGGGTACAGAGCGTTTCCAAGGGCCACTTGCTGTGCTTATATTCAACAGTGAAACAATATGTTCCTTTTTTTTTCTTCACTTCCCCAGAATTAAAAGAAATCTGTGAGCTGACCGGCATTGACCAAGCTGTGTTAGAAAGAGCTTTCAGTTTCCGGACAGTGGAGGCGAAGCAGGAAAAAGTCTCCACAACACTCAACGTTGCTCAGGTTGGTTATCGAAGAAGTGGGTCATTCCTTAGCACGTGTATTGAAATATGAAATGTATTTGCATTCCAGGAGCAAAAGAGTTAATCGAAAGTATACAAGCTCCTTTCAGAGACTTTTGGGAGGTAACTCGTTTGAGGCAAGATGAAAATTATTTTCCCACAATCTCCTAATTTATTCAGAATAGATTATCACCAAGCACCGGTTAGATCAAAAGAAGTTCTGGTTCAATATTGGGCAGTGATGGAGGTAGCCAATTGTTGAGTGAAAACCATGTTATATTGGCATTCTTATCTACTGGCTCGCCATCAATAGAGGAGCCAGATAGGGCAAACATTTTTAAAGCAGATATTTAACCTCTTTGCTGTCAGAAACACACATGCATTATTGGCCACTATGGTAGAAAAGTAGTAATGGTTTACCTGTAATGCCTGGGATTCTTTAACACCCCTGCAGAAATTCATTAACACACTTTCCAATGTACACATTGTATCTATTTGTTAATAGGAGTTTACAGGCAAGGTTAAGAGGTACACATGGTCTTTACACAGACATATACAATGATATGCACAGATTTGCACATGCAGAAAGGTCCACACCTCCTTGTGTACTATTATATATACTGCTAAAACTGTCAGCAGGCACATTTAATAGCGTAATATCTCCTGGACCAGTGATAAGAAAGCAACTACTACGTTAATACAAAGAACAATCCCCGGATTGGGAGGTGCATATTTAAAGTAAAACATTTGAGAATTGATCTCTTATCACAGAAAGAGAGTTTCCAATATTAGGCATATATTGAGAGTATTTACAGCACAAAATTAATCCTTTCGCTGCCAGAAAAATGGCGGCATCCGAGTGCCATTCAAGTGTTTTGTGGAAATGTGATCGCTTGAGGTAGCGAAGCCACGGTCATGAACAGCCCCCCGTGACATGAACGGAAGTGGAGGGCTCCAATTCCATTCTCAAGTCTACTGCTTCGATTAGGCGGGGAATGCAGTCGTCTCCAAGGAAACTAGCACAAATAGCATTAAGGGGTTAAGGATCACATTGCATATCTGATCAGATGACCATGTGGTAATGTCATACTTTCTAAATAACTTCGAAACAGACACAAGGCAGTTACTTTGCATTTAGCCGAAGTTGAAAACCAGCTGTAATAAAGCTACCATTGTCATAGGCCTCAGGAAAACACACCCAGCATGCTTACCCAGTTCCCTTCTTTCTTTGTTAGAGGAAACAAATAACCATACTAATGGGTCAGCTGAGTCAGAGTTTCTGTCCGCAAGATGAAGTGGAAATTTGTTGCTTTTATGAGTCAACAAGAAAGCCATATTTTCTTTTGAGATATATTTAGCTACAAATAAAGTGCTGACATTTTCCCCATTATCTACAATTAATTGCTGTGGACCACAAGTGAATTCATGGCAGGGATGTGTTTAATCGGTTAAACCTACACATGAATGTGGAAGAGGTGTGTATACAGGATCTTGAGGGTAAGAGTGATGCTATTTTGCAAAACGCACCTCCTGGTAGTAAAGGGGTTAAAGTAGAAGATTATTAGAATAAGTATTGGTATTGTGAAGCACCTTTATGAAATAAATATATAATCATACATGTTCTGCTCAGTCAACCTAATCACCTTTTGTTCTCCTCTGGACAATCAGGCCTACTATGCACGTGATGCATTGGCTAAGAATATGTACAGCAGGCTGTTTTCCTGGCTCGTCAACCGCATCAATGAGAGCATCAAGGTACTTTATATATGCTTGCATAATCCTTCTGCTGAATAGTGAGAGAGCAGGCGCAAAAATGTGTAATTGCCTAAAAGAGTGCGGTCATACTCTGGATATTCCTGCAACTTAACTTTCATGGAGGGCAATCCTGTAGTTGTAGATGCATCTTTAAGGGTTCGAGCTACCTACAAGGCAAAGGAAAAGTACAATGGTAATGTCACTGCAATTGAAGTGGGTGAAACAGGTTTGAATCAATATCAGTTTTTTTATGACCACAATCAAGTCCATTTGGTCCATATTTGCTAAGCAGTCTTCTGCCATGAGACTCCTTGTGGCGCTGGAAGACACCTTATAGCCTATTGACTTGAATGAGGGCTAAAGTTATCTTCAGGAAACCAGAAGTTATATTATGGCAGAAGACTGCTAAGTAAATATAGGACTTTCTCCCTTTAGTCCAGACAATAAAATTGCACTTCTGTCTAAAAAATTCTACATACAGAGCAGTATACATTACCGCACCAACAAATTAAAATATTATTATACATTTACAAGAAAAGTAACAAACTTTAACCCACTCGGTTCTCAGTCTCTCCACTTCTTTGGGACATTTAAAGCTATGTACGGTGGAAATAAAATAAAAAATCTATAGCTGTAAATTTTTCTGCGTGTGTTGTTCCTTATATATGTTTTTATTTTCAAAGGCACAAAGTAAAGTAAGGAAGAAGGTGATGGGAGTTTTGGATATTTACGGCTTTGAAATTTTTGAGGTAAGGCTATTTTCTATAAGGATAGGTAATGTACTGCAAGCAGCATTGGAGGTTTCTAATATATGAAAATTAACTCCATGCTTTCAACTAACCCATCCTCACTGCCGGTAATGCCACAAACACAATGCTTCCAGCAATAGAAAGTAGAGGGCTTTCAAAATGGCCACTATATTGCCTTTTTAGCGACCACTTTATAACTCTACTCTGATCCCTGCAACGTTGAAATCACTATCATTTTACATTCAGTCCTTGTCAATCCATTGCTGGATCCCCAATGACCTACCCGGTACTGCGGTTGCAAGCCGCTCTTCTTCATGTTGCTTCTGCAAACTTCCTCATTTCATCCCCCCATCGTCGTCTTGATTTGTTTAAAATATCGTTTGGAACCCAGTCAAGTACCATACATGTCCAACGGTGGTCATTCCTTCTTGTGATCTGTCCAGGCCACTGCCAATGTACTTTTTCACCCTTGTGATGATGTCACAGACTTTTTTGTTTAGGCCACTAAACATAACCTTAATCATTCATCAAACACATATAAGAAAAGTATTCTATTATCATTTATGGATAATCTGCTAACATATTTGCACAGCAGTGTAATGGGGATTTGAAGACCATAACAATAAAATGACAACATAAATGTACACTGGTATAGTAAGTAAGAAGGCGTCTGTTCCATAGAGCTTACAATCTACAAGGAATTATAGATTTATTTTTTCATTTTACGGTATCAGCAATATACAGTACCTAACAAAGTGGGACTGCATAGAAGGGCAGTCCCCTGTGACAGCAAAAGGGATTGAGTTATTTGACATTCAAAGAAAATATCTTGGGGAAACAGATCTTAACAGCGTACACAATAAGTTGTGCTTCCGTGGCATGTTATATTTTCTTCAACCAGTCTTTCTGCTTCACTTTTGCATTATAACTGGATCCTGGCTACAGTCCTGCTTGAACTAGCTGCATGTGCATACTTGATGAAATGAATGTGTGTAGGGTGAAGTGGAGGCAGCAGGCTTATGTCAGCAGAAAACATTCTTTAGCAGTGCTGAGCAAGGCGGATAATAGCAGAATGTTTATTGTACTGCGAAGACCAAACTCCCTTTCACAGATCACGGCTTAGAAATGTAACCAGTTTTATACCAAAGTGTCTAGTTTTCATTTTCTTTTTGTGATGTTGACACTTCTTGGTACTTGATGAGACCTGTCAACTCCAACTCCAAACCACTGAGACTCTTAGAAAAGCAGGGCGTCTTAATAATTTGTAGCATCATCAATGTACGTTTTTGCTACAGTATCACTTTCAAATACACATATTGCTTAATGTAAAGTAAGGAACTATCATTTTCATATAACCCCTTTTTTATTATTTTAGTGAGGGTCTGATATTTTTGGAGGACTAATGCAGCCTCACTTTTACTACTTGAAGAAACAAAAGGTTGCCAATGGGCTATCCCCTGTTTTTGAGCCATTCCATAATGTTGACTTCAAAAGTTAATGATCAATTCGCCCAGAGATTTCTGCAGGCTGACATTTTACAATCTACAAAATGTCAGATGGATCTCTCTTGAACTGGAGGTGTGTGTGTGTGTGTAGATATATATATCCTTTTGGAGTGTACAGTATACAGCTTTTCTGTGTCCTGTATATAAGTTGCCAATTTTACCATAGGTTTATTGTAGACATTGTTTTTCCATGTATAGAGTACATGAATATACGGCTCCACGTCCTTATAACGCTGTGCTTCGGGTCCCAAGAATCACATTGCGTTATAAGCGGATCGCATTAGAAATAATGTTCAATTGTATGCATTGTACAATAAAGTATTTAAGATACCAACAATCGTGTTGTAAAGTATTCATAAATACAAAAATTGGGAGCCACGCTTACATCGTGTTATAAGCGAATTTGCGTTGTAACGGATCGCGTTATAACGTGGTTGAGCTGTACTTAGTCAAGTTTATTTTACGTCACATGCTAGTGGATGCAAAACTTGTTTTATAAATGAGTGATTATTCGATACGTTACACGAGTTGCTGCTTGGTTCAGTATTTTAATGAGATGCATCAACGTTTTCACCTATAACTGCTGCAGTTTTCCTCTTTTGGTGTTTAATCTACTAGGTCTGTGGTGACATTAACATCTGTGTTTAAACAGAAAAACTCTCCTAGGACCCAAGTGTACTAATGGCTGTGACGTGTTTAATGGTTTACATCTGGGTGATTGATGCATTTTGTAATCAAATGTTAATACCTCTAAGGTTTAAATAATTTTTTAAGTTACTTTGTAAACATGCAGTAGTGAGGTGAGACTTGGGAGGGGTTTGATTCCCTCTGGATATTTCCTTTGTGCAATATCTGTGTTTAACAGGCGTTGACACAGACAGACCCCTCTCTCCCCCTCACCTTATAATTTACTGGCTCTCTGGTTGGGACAGTGTGGGCTAAGGGTACAGAAATCACGTAATTGACAAACACACTCCCCATTCAGAAGTTGTAAGAAATGCAGTTTGTGATACATTTCAATGGAAACAAAAGAAGCAACATTCTTGCTTTTAGCATGGTTCTATTAGTTTAAGAAAGCCAATTAGGTTATTCGATTGTTTACAAAGGGTTGGGTTTTTTTTGACCGCTACGTGGGATTGTGCTTTTTAGGTCTACCCCAAATGGAAGGGATCAAAAAAAGTTTTATACAATTGACCACAGCAAAACCTGATGCAAGAGAAAAATCTTTGCACAGCGTTAAGGATCAGATTGCGCAATCTTGATACAGATCACCCCAATCTTCTGTGCTAACAGATGTTACTAACATTAGAACTCCAGGAGCACATCATGGAAAACAAGCGGAACTCTGTAAATGAGGGGAAGGGCAAAGCTTTGGATATTTCACATATCTTTCAAATTTTCCCACAATTGCTTTGGTGAAACTTCTATTTGTGAGCATTAACCTGTTTTTGATTCTTTGCTTCTTGTTCGTTCTATTCCTAAGTGCATACTGTACCAAGAGTTGAACGCCAAACCCTGTTGAATCTACTGGTTCAAAACAATAGAAACATAAAATGTGATGGTAGATAAAGCCAACTTGGTGCCGCCTGTGTGCCAGTTTCTGAAGTCCTTTGCTCTCAGACACCTGTAATTCTTTGGTAGTCCATAGGACAGAGAAGATGGTTCAAACAGCAGCTTACCCGCCCCCCCCCCCCCCCCCCCCCCAATAAACATACTGAAGCAGAGATATGCCCTGGAGTGCGAAATGTCATACTATACTCTGTTCAACAGATATACTGTATATATACAACGTTTTTTGTAATATTTCTAATATTCCTCAAATGTTCAAATATCCTTACTTTGAGGTTCCATATAGGTTTTTTCCCCAGATACTGTAGCTTGCAATCACACTGGAGAAGGTAAATTACAAATTTAGTTGTGCAATTAATAAAAGTATTGATATTAAAAATATCACCAGTGATTTCAGATTGAAATTGCTTGGACGGTTTCATGAAACCGCAGGACTTATACTTTGTACATTGGTAGCATCCGCTAGGGTTCGAAGAACCAAAGGACGTGGACCCACCCACAGCACCCACAGAGGGCTGAACCATACTTGCAGCCAGCACACTTTTAAGATTCCTGGCTCTACTAAATATAACTTTGGCCTGAGGGCAATGCTTTAAGCAATATAGGATCCAATTTAAGAATGCTCCAATGTCGGGAGAATATATTAATGTTCTTGCAATGTTTTTAGAGGTGCATTCTGGGTCTCTCTTGGTGAGCGAACGGAGCACTCACCTTAGCCGAGGCTTCAAAGGGGACTGTATGGATCAGCTGGTATATGGTGAAGTGTTTAGGGCATGTTGAACTTTTTTTTAATATGTGTACAGATGTAGTATCTTCTATCTATCAGCAGCCACAGGGTATGTGCTGGTGAACCACCGACCAAGAGTTGAGCGTTCATGGCATAGTGCTTGGCAGGGGGGAATGGCCAGCAGGATTAACACAATGGGGGTCTCTGCTTCTGAATGGAACTCCAGCTGTGTGAATCCTACCAGACCGCATCAGTTTGTTGGAGATGCACAATGAGCAGACAGAATCAGTCACTCTCTCTGCGCACCTCTAACAGGTGATTGCATGGGTTTTATTTTATTTTGATAACACAGTGTTGCTGCAGGGGTTCTCCGGAGCTGGACAGCATTAATTTCAGCCTCAGGACGCCCCCTGCTTTGACACTAAAACAAGAGGATGAATGCGGATATGGGGTTTCTCAAACACTATCACAATTGTTTGTAGTCATCCTGTCTGCCTCTCTGTCATTGTTCTTATCCACAACTCCCCCCCCCCCCACACACACAGTATCCCCCTCCCCCTCCATGCTGTTACTTGTCGCCTTCTTCAAACATCCCTTTCTCACCTACCTTAACTAAATCTCTTTTTTTTCTGCTTTCCAAACCTCTGTTTTAGCCATAGATTACTTTGTAAACCAGTATTGATGACCTGTGGAAGAGTGGAGAACTCTCGAAAGCTTGTCCTCTGACATAAATTGTTATTCAAAATAAAAAAAGGTATCACCTAATATTTGTGTGAAAAGGAGAGTACACCCTCTTTGAATTCTATGGTTTTACATATCAGGACAAAATAACAATCATCTGCTCCTTAGCAGGTCTTAAAATTAGGTAAATACAACCTCAGATGAACAACAACACATGACATATTACACACTGTCATGATTTATTTAACAAAAATAAAGCGAAAATGGAGAAGCTATGTGTGAAAAACCAAGTACACCTTTACTGCTTCCATAGGAATTAAGATGCCAAGAAGCAGACAGGTGCTGCTAATCAAATGCCCTTGATTAATTGATCATCAGCAAGTGTGACCACCTCTATAAAAGCCGAAGTATTAGCAGTTTGCTGGTCTGGAGCATTCAGGTGTGTGTTAGTTAACACAATGCCAAGGAGGAAAGACATCAGCAATGATCTTAGAGAAGCAATTGTTGCTGCCCATCAATTTGGGAAGGGTTATAAGGCAATTTCCAAACAATTTAAAGTCCATCATTCTACAGTGAGCGATTATTCAAAAGTGGAAAACATTCAAGAAAGTTGTCAATCTTCCCAGGAGTGGACGTCCCAGCAAATTCACCCCAAGGTCAGACCGTACAATGCTCAGAGAAATTACATCTCGGACTCTACAGGCCTCAGTTAGCATGTTAAATGTTAAAGTTCATGACAGTACAATTAGAAAAAGACTGAACAAGTATGGTTTGTTTGGAAGTGTTGCCAGGAGAAAGCCTCTTCTCTCTAAAATGAACATGGCAGCATGGCTTAGGTTTGCAAAGTTGCATCTGAACAAACCGCAAGACTTCTGGAACAATGTCCTTTGGACAGACGAGACCAAAGTGGAGATGTTTGGCCATAATGCACAGCGCCACGTTTGGCGGAAAACAAACACTGCATATCAACTGTCAAGCACGGTGGTGAAGGGTGATGATTTGAGCTTGTTTTGCAGCCACAGGACCTGGGAACCTTGCAGTCATTGAGTCTACCACGAACTCCTCTGTATACCAAAGTATTCTAGAGTCAAATGTGAGGCCATCTGTCCGACAGCTAAAGCTTGGCCGAAATTGGGTCATGCACCAGGACAATGATCCCAAGCACACCAGCAAATCTACAACAGAATGGCTGAAAAAGAAAAGAATCAAGGTGTTGCAATGACCCAGTCAAAGTCCAGACCTCAAGCCGATTGAAATGCTGTGGCTGGACCTTAAGAGAGCTGTGCATAAACAAATGCCCACAAACCTCAATGATCTGAAGCAATGTTGTAAAGAAGAGTGGGCCAAAATTTCTCCACAACGATGTGAGAGACTGATAGTCATACAGAAAACGATTACTTCAAGTTATTGCTGCTAAAGGTGGTTCTACAAGCTATTGAATCATAAGGTATACTTAGTTTTTCACACATAGCTTCTCCAGTTTGGCTTTATTTTTGATAAATAAAGCATGACACGGTGTAATATGCCATGTGTTGTTGTTCATCTGAGGTTGTATTTACCTAATTTTAAGACCTGCTAAGGAACAAATGATTGTTATTATGTCCTGATATGTAAAACCATAGAATTCAAAGAGGGTGTACTTTCTTTTTCACACGTGTGTGTGTGTGTGTGTGTGTGTGTGTGTGTGTGTGTGTGTGTGTGTGTGTGTGTGTGTGTGTGTGTGTGTTTATTTTATTTATTCAGAAAAGACCATCAATTAGAAATTAATTGTAAGACCCAAAGATATTGATGGTCAGTATATGCATCTGCATAGTTGCAGGTTATTAATGAACATAAAGTGGTCTGCATGTAGATAAACATAAACCTTTAATTTCTCTTTGTATTTAAATGGCTCGCGTTTGCTGCATGAAAATTATAACTCTATCTCTAAACTGATTTGTAATTTCTATGGTTTCTTACTTTCTACCCCAGAATTCAGTAAGTATAAAATGACTTTCTTTGCATGCTTCATGTAAACTTCTTAACCTGCTTCAGCAAGTTTCCTTGTAACATGGACTTTGATGTGTGTGGGCCTGTTTAATTTTAGTTCTGCATTTCTTTTATATACTATGCATACTTTATAATCAAAACTGTATTTGATGAACTGTTTGTGGTAGACATTTTCCAATCTGCTTCTGTCTGCTTTTTATATATGGTTTTGATTTGCAGTGGCTTAAAAGTGACTTTAATCTACACAAGTACTGTACTTATAACATGTAGTATGTTGTGTTCTGTTTTGAAACTGATGTGTATTTAGACATCAGTGCATTTGCCTAAAATATCACTATAATCTATACAAATGTTTGTAATGTGAAACATGTTCATTCCTGTGTTTAAATTGGCAATGTGTATTTATGGGCAAACTGGGAAATGTATGGAAAAAGTGTCATATTTACCATGTAAGGCAGACAATAATTAATAAAGAGCATTTAATTATAGTGAAATTTCAATAATTTTTGTTCATGTTTAATCTCATTTGGGCAACTTTTGACTTCAAATTTTGCCATAATAATCTGGTTTCAGAGCTCATAACTGTTAAATCTTCTTTGCAATCTAATATCGTTGACAGTACTTGTTAGTTTCTATGTTGCTACAGTACTGTACAGATGCAGCGGCCGTTATTCGAACAAATTACAGAGCTGTTTTCGTGTGCGCTGCTGTACTCCACGTGGCATTAATGTGGCCAATCGCCCCAGGCACACGTGTTTATCACGGTTGCTTTGTTTGCATTTAATTGCACACAATCCATGAAATTCAATGAAATTAATGAATTGTAATGTGTAGAGTACTGTGCTACTGTGTCAATTTCAGGTGTTTAAAACACAGAACACTAAAATACCATTTTATGCACTCGCCTGCACTCGCGTCTTAACGTGGTACGGTTGGAAGAAATCCCGCGCCATGACATGGGCATTCCGAGGTATACAATGCGTGAAGTGTTTGAATAACGGCCGCTGCATCTGTATGTGTAGGAAAGACGAAGCATATTTAAAAATGAGAAATTACAGTTTCACGAAAGGGTAAAAACTGGAAGTTTTTCAGTATTGGGAGAAAATCCCATTATATTTGTAGGTGTAAATTTGATAAAATACATGGGAATTTGTCTAGGTCGAAATAAATCTTCCCACTCCCTTCTGCAATGGTAATGATGCACTGTAGTTGGTTTACCAAAATTCTAGTTTCAGGGGCGGGTTATTTCACTTGAGCGGTCTTCTGCAGCCAATATATGAAAACTAAAGATGCCCTGGAATTAAATGGCTTAGTTGTGTAAACTTGTATGTCAACTGTATTGTCCTGCTTCTGTAGTTCTTGTTTCCCATTGAAACAGTGAATCTTTGGAAATGACCTACCTTATTTCTTCCTGCCTGTTTCCAGGAGAACAGCTTTGAGCAGTTCATCATCAACTACTGCAATGAGAAGCTGCAGCAGATCTTCATAGAACTAACACTTAAGGAGGAGCAGGAAGAATACATACGGGAGGTAATGTGGAATTCCATTTGTTGTGGACCTGTCAAAATGAGATAATGCTGCAGAGATAATAATGCAGGTTAAAACTGATAGAGGGAAATTATTTAATTATGTCTTCAGTTTTGTGTAGTAATGGCACTGTAATCAGAAGTTGTTTGTTCAACTCATATATTGTGTAAAGTGAAAGGAGTGCTGATACAGCACTTAATATTGAAATGTACTGTAAAATATACACAGATTAGTTACAAGCACAGTAGGAAATACAGCCAATAACAGTGATAGGGAGAAAATGCGTCTATACACAAGGTGGGTATAGTCCTTAATGTATTTCGACAAATTGTATTGACGTCTAGATTCATAGATTCTCCCTCCCTGTATGGGATGTATATTATACACATATATACTTCACCCATATTCAAGGAACTGGCAAGACAGCACATCAGGTAAGTGAAAAATCAAAGAGCTTGTACTAAGGCATACAAAAAATAAAGCCAACGTTTCGGTGGCCAACTCAAGGCCCCTTCAGGGGTGGTGTATAAATTAAGGCTTGTTATATAGTAGGCTCTGGTGCGGTTGCGTGCCCGGCATTGCGAATGCACGTGACGTGCGTGTTTAGTTTCTATAGTGAAAGCGGTGATGTGTGAGGCGAAGGGGCGTGGCTATGACATCACAGCATTAGCCCGCGCTGTGATTGGTTAATACCGTCATGTGGCGCGGCAACAGGGCAAAAGTATTTTCTTGTATTTTCTCTGATCTGCCACACCACCGCCTACGTCACGTCCTGTGACAGCTTGAGTGAGGGCGGAAGAGGCTACTCTGGGTACTCGGCTTCTGCAGTCTGCCAGGACCCTCCGTATCAGCACTCAGTGGTTCCCAAAGCGTCAGATTCTACGCGGTTCGCTATAGCTTCTTCTGGAATCATGTCACAGGACGTGACGTAGGCGTGACGCACGCGGAAGTGCACGAGGCAGCAGCAGACGGCATACACGCCATGTGTACCAGCGATTCTCTCCCTTGTATGGTTACATATTACAAAATGTGAGTGAATATTGATATATCTTTACGGATTAAATAGACCCAGTTTCTATATACTATATCATTGTGCGTTCTTTCTTTCTTATCCCAATCCCTGGGAGGGATGTATTAGGATATTACTACATACACAGCTTACCATTCAAGATCCATCATCCACACACAGCTATCGATCTGAGGCTCCTTGTAAAGGGCTCCTATCAGAGAGAGATGAGTCTATGATATGCCTTAAATTTTCAGAAGAAATATGTTGGTGAGACTAACATATTATTGTTTGGATACACTTTGACTTTATTTTCTGCACTATTATATTTTCTTCACTTCTCCACATATCACACCTGAGACCTGCAGCGCTCCCCTGACCTGGAAGACAACACTTTGCAATTTGGACCTGGACAGTCCTTTTTAAGGGTGTAGAGCTGCTGCATTATATTTATTTATTTGTTCACTATAGTCACAGGTTATTCACTTTTTAGTGATAGGTATTGTCACTCATTATTAGCTTATTACATTTTTTTCACTTATATTTGGGTGAATCACATTTGTAGACACTTGTCGTAATCACTGTACTAGAAGCGCCCGGTACCATTTTTTCTGTGGGTATATCAAAAGAAAGCCAAGCCTATTTTTAATCCATGCAGGGCAGTAGAAATAAAGTCTAGAGCAAAACCTGGAGGCTGTCATTTTCCAAAGAGCCCAGTAGACTGGAGGGTCCTGTGTAGGCAACAACTAATGTCTTATATGTCAAGAGACAAAATAGCCACAGTATTGCATAAGACACTGTAGTGTTGAAGTATAGCGCTGTATCAGAAGTAAAATGCCACTGGTACAATAACAATTGGAGAGCCCCCTAAGGTGGTTGATGATGGCAAAAAAAGAGTTGCACAACCCACAGGCTTAAATGATCACCCGTTGCTGCCTTAGAGATTTTTGATCCATACAGGAACAGTAGAACTATTGTAGGAAGTAACACCTGGGAGCTATCATTGCCTGAAAATTGCAATAGAATGTATAAGGTTCTAGAAGTAGCAACTGTATCTCGTATACTGCAGAACATATAATATTGCATAGGTCAGTGCAATGTCATGTCATGGTATAGCAGAGCGTCAGGTCCTGCTATATAATATAAGAACCGTGCTAAAGCATGAAATTGCTTAATAGAGTATAAATCAATATAGTATAGTATAACAGGAAGTAGCAGGATTCAGTATCTCTTTTAAGCATTCCATTGACCCTTACACAAACACGATATATATGATACTTGTGGATCAGTTGCTTACGGGGTGCAGGAGCGCCACCAGTTTCCTCCGGCCTCTGCAGCCTCTGTGCTCTGCTGTGCCCTCTTATGGCATCCCCCACACGTGTCCCCCCATCCCCCCTGGAAGTTAATTCCGCCCAGACATTGGCCCCAATTTCTGTATCTGACAGTAGGGCCCCAGCTCCCCTCGGCTTTGGGACCGGAGGCCTCCCCCACCATCCAAGATACAATTCATAGGGGGGTGGGGAGAGGAATTGCCCCAGTCCCGGTAAATATCCCTGAGGTATTCGACTGGTCACCTTCCCTTCTTTTGAATGTAAACAAACAAAGATGAAAAAGAGAATGAGGTTATTGAAGATGAATAGGCGATTAGGATAGCACAATATTGTGGCAGTCCTTTTTATTTACCATTATGAATTAATCTGAGAAAGAGGACAGCAGCTGTATTACAGTATTTGTATGAACTGGTTTTACACCCAAAAAAATACTCTTGGGCATAGGAAGCGATATTAGTTCAGGCTGTTTTTCAATGGTTTGTCTTTCTACGATCATTAGAAATGATATGTAAAATAAGCCTTTATTTGTAAAGGGTATTTACAAGTACAACGTTTTTGAGTCATCCATGCTGCCTTGTCTGGTGTGGAATCATGATAGTACACATTCACTACACTACCTTCTCAGTATCCAAAAGAAGTCAAATGTGACTCAATTGCAGTTTGGTATTTTGAGATGTAGGGAAACCCTGATTTGCTTCTAGAAACACTGTATATAAACGGTGTTTTAATTCCTTCTGAATATAGAAAATATATATTTATTGCAGCTTATGGTTTCTTAGCACACTTAGGCTAGGTCCCCAGTGGCTGCGACGGCGTGCGAGGCGCACACAAGGTACGGCCCTCTATGGGGTCGGTCTCAGTAGCCGCCTGCATGCACCGGCGCGATGCGCGACAGGGATTTTGTCTTTTCTTGTGGCGACGGAGCGCTGGCCATGTCACGGCGGAGATTCAGCCAATGAGGTCGCACCAGCCGCATGATATCATGGCTGCGCCCCCACCACGCTTTCCCATCGCGCGTTGCCTGGAGTCCATCAGGTCGCGCTGCTGCTGGGAACAAGCGCCGCCAGGCACCCCGTCGCGCACGCCATGTACACTGGGTCCTTGGTCTACTCAAAAATACAGTGAAGCTCTGTATCATATCTGAATGTTCATCACCCACAACCCCCACTCTTTATTGAAAGTGTATTGAAGAAAATAGTTTCGTACTACAGGGTGTGTTATGTCTACTTTGGGCAAAGCTGAATAAAGCAGTTAAAATTTAAGACTCCCTTGCTAACCTCTCCCTTATTTTTTTTGCTTACCACATAACTAAATCTATTTGTGACATAATTTATAGGAGTAACCATAACTAATCATTCACATAGTTGGCATTTTCATGAGGCGGTTCACATAATGATGACAACTTGTGGATGCAGACTGAAGGAGGGGAGTTTATGGAGTTAAAGAAAAATACTTATTTAGAACTTGGTCTTCTGTTAATGAGATAAATCCCGATTAATTCATCACTTGTGTAAGTTGCAGTATAAAGAGAGCTGTGGAACATGTATAATAACCATAGTCTTCATATTTGTACATACACCTTAACGTAGAAGACTGACTATTCTGCTGGAACCCGCTAATGTATTTGAGGGCCAGAGATATGGGAATGCTTTGTTTAATGCCTTCCCATCGATTTTATTTATAAATGTTTTACCAGGAAGTATAACATTGAGAGTTACCTACAGAATAAAGGAACAGTCTTCTTAAAGAACCAAGAAGGACTTTAATAGAAGTAAAGTGTTGCCTACTCAGATACCTATAGAAGTGCCAGTCAGTATTGAAGCTGCATTTTTACAATCCCATGATGTAGCGAATAAATTAAGTTTGAAAGGTTAAGCCATATAAATCTGAACTTTTGTAATTACTGGGACTGGAGTTAAGTACCCTGTGTATAGTGAGACTAGTAGCTCACATAGTCTAATTACCTCTAATTGCAACTACCAATTGCAGACTTAGAGAGAGCCTGCAGAATCAATTATAGTTTCACGGACTAAACCAGGAGTCACAGTCCCAACGTTAGTGTGCTATAAAGCTACCTTCTCAGCCAAGCATACGAGTACTTAATTAAACTATAAATACAAAGCAAATAAATTATGGTAATTTAGTGGTAAAGTCACTGCCTTTGCAGCGAATGAACCCTGTTCGAATACCTGGGTCTGCTGTTCTTGTCACCTTGAGCAAGACTTATTGTGCCTGCAAAATTGTATGTACAGCACTGCATAAATTGTCAGAACCATACAAGAGACTTATAATTATTATTTTTTTCATTTTGCACCTTTTCTCTCCTGTTAAAAAACAATGATAGATTCAGATATAAGACAACAGAAGGAACAGTGTCTAATGGTCGTAGAAATATACACAAAGCACCACTGACCTTAATTCTCGCTGCATAAGTTTCTGGCTCCGTTCCATTGAAGTGCATGGGAATGTGACACAGATCAGGGAATGGAATGGAGAGCAAGTCTGGAAGTATTTCAAGGGCACCCATTTTGGTCAAATAGTCGATGAAGGGATACTGCATTTCTGAGTCTATTAGACATTAACTACTTCAGTATCAGAAGCTTTCAACGCATTGCTTTCCAGTGTTTTAAAGGCCCCCATCACTGAAAGGGTGTGAGCCAACGTGCAGTGCTCTAGCTAGAAGTTTAATGACTGGGAATGCATCGTAAAATTGTCCCCCAAGAGATGTTATCAGATACTCGACTTTGGTTTCATTTCCTGCCTATATGGTTCCAAGAGTTAACTGGTGTATTTTCTTGTGTTCTTAGGGCATTGAGTGGACTCACATTGAATACTTCAACAATGCCATCATCTGCGACCTGATAGAAAACGTAAGTATGCAGTACAAATGTAGTAAGTGACTTTGTCCCCCCACACAACACATGCAGTTATAATGCAGTTTATCACAGAGTTTCTATTGGATTCAGTAGCTGTGTGGTGCAAAATATCACAACATATACCACCACAACACACCAGAAGAGACAACGAAGCCTGCTACATCTTGATCAAATTAACACAATGTATTGCTTGCAGAGTACCGAAAATTTGTTTTTTCATTTTCCTTGAATGTTGCAGTAAGTATATAGACCATATAAAATGGGGAGTGGTCACTTAAAAATAAATAGTAGAAAGATCTCACAACAAATTATTATTATTAATGAGTGAATATTGATTTTGTAAAGTTTGCCCATCACAAAGATAAATGCAATTACTCCACACAGTTTAAAAGAGTTCAGTGTTGCTTGTTTGAGAGGACACATTTGAATTGCCTGAAAGTGAACATACTGCATTATATAATAAATACAGTGCTCTTCTGGGAGAAGGAGTGGCTCAGTGAGTAAAGACACTGTAAACCTAGCAGCGCTATACAAGAATATGCTATTATTATTATTATTATTTTTATTATATACTTGCAAGTCCCTGAAAATCTTTGCACTTTGGGAAAATTTAAAATGGGTCAGCACCTAAACAGAAGTTGGTGTCTGTGTATATTAACCCTACTTTTTTATATTGTGAAATTAGATATCTATCTAGTACATTGCTTTATAAAATGAGATCATTATGGTTGAGTACATTTTTTATTTTATTTCAACCCATTTAAAGCTATTGATACCGTATATTTTGTTTAAACCACTTTGCAGAAAAAAGGGCTCAGTTTATTTAGAGTTATTCATTTGCCTTAGTCTTGCAATTAGATATCTGTGCACACACAAAAAAAACCTGTGGATCAGTGCCTTTGTGCTTGTACCATTATATCTGTGTGTCAGTAAGTGTTCTAGTTTATCGAAAGAGCATCAGGTGCTGGCAATAGGAGTCACGAGTTAGAAATTGAAGAGGTCACTATTAAGAGGCCATCCAAGCAATGTCCTTCTGTACATGTGGTTTTGGTTTTTCATCAGTTTTGTAGTATTTGATAATACTTATTGCATTTAAAATAAAAATATTCAACTCTTAATGCCATTTTTAATGAGTTTAATATACAACAGATTTCTACAGCATGTTTAAGCCCACCCAACAAGCTGTGCGAGATCTTTGTAACACTTTCCTGTTTGTGATTATTTGTTCCCAATATTTGCAGCAGTTTGAGCTGCAAACTAACAATAGATAATGTTAGAGGAGTTATAGTGTGTTACCAAGCTGTGACCATGTCGGAAATTATGTAGGGATTTAAACAAGTATTCCAATCATAAAACAGCATCTAGCAATAAAACAATATTACTAATTCATAAAAAAACAATGTGCATATAATTTTTATAAAATAAAGTCCAAAGTTCACAAAAAGTCCAAAAAGGTGAAAAAGTCTATTCGGTGAAGAAAATGATGATAAAAGTTCCAAAATGCTTTGTGCAATTTGCAGAGGAATCCACGCGCGTGCTGCTCTCCTTTAGAGGTGTTCACTCCTCCTTTAGTACAATAGATGTGGGGGAGCGGGATGTTTTCCAGGGGGGGCACGGCAGCTGCAGAGGTCCCGCACTCTCCCCCATGCTATTTAATTTAAATGCCGGGGGACTGCGCAAGGCCTCTGCAGCTTCTCCTACCTGGTCTTCGGCGATGCGTCGCCATGGTAACCCGGCGACAAATGACGCCACGGAGTTGCATGACGCCCGTTGCTATGGCAACGTGACGTCACATGCCCCCGCAACATCATTTGACGCCAGAGCCAAACAGGAGGGTGGGGCGTGAGCCGGGAGGTGATCCGGCAGGGAGGTGCCGGATCAAAACTTTGCGCACCCCTGCAATAGATAATGTTACCTTAGTAATATAAGAATACAATGTAGCTGCTGAGTTACACTGAAGGCGTGATTGAAACTAATAGGTAGCCATTTAGTGAACCCTGGGAAGGAGGATCTTTGCTGATCAATCACAGGCGAACAAATCAACCTGCAGCTTAGGTAATTACTTTTTAATAAAAGTAATCAAAGGCTGCATATATTTAAACAAAAAATATTATTATTTTTTAAGTGCCGTTTGGCTTGCCTGTTTAAACCCGTTTTGTTGCTCTGGAATGTGTTGCTTGTTCCTCACATGCACAAAAGGGGATAAAATCTCTGCTTTTGGCTCTGTCTGATTCTAGTGTCAAACTAGCTTTGACTTTCATGCAACTCCTCGCAGTATTCTGCAGCACAGCCTTACCAGCATCCAGTGTTGAGCTTTTCAACCTTTTGCACACAGTTTCGTCTTATTATAAATCATGGTTTGAGAATGTGTTTATTTTATTAAACTTCAGAATCAGAATGGAATCTTGGCTATGCTGGATGAAGAATGCCTAAGACCGGGCACAGTTACTGATGATACCTTCCTGGAGAAGCTGAACCAAATCTGTGCCACCCATCAGCATTTTGAGAGCAGGATGAGCAAGTGTTCGCGCTTCCTGAATGATACTTCCCTGCCACACAGCTGCTTCAGAATTCAGCATTATGCTGGCAAGGTACAAATGGAAATAGGTCTCGTGGCCATAGATCTCTAACAACATTTTAAGTAAACTGCACATTGTGTGTGTGTGTGTGTGTGTGTGTGTGTGTGTGTGTGTGTGTGTGTGTGTGTGTGTGTGTGTGTGTGTGTGTGTGTGTGTGTGTGTGTGTATAGAAAAAGATATAGATTGGTCACCCACTTAACATTTTCTAGTTTAATTTTTCCTTTGCCAAGTTGTCCATTCCATGGTCTTCAGATACAGTTACCACATTAATATAGATTCAAGACACCTCACTTCATTGGAAGAATTCTTCCAGCCCATTGACTTGGAAGATACCTTGCAGCACTGGAAGCTGCACTTTGCTGATCTGTTAGAAACTTTGGTATACAGTGGCGGATTTCCCATTAGGCCCAGGCCTAAGGCGGCAAAATTTGGGTGCGGCAAAAATGTCCACCCTCATATACTTTTGCCGCGCTATCGGGCCTAATGGGAAGTCACTTACTTAGCTGTTGCGTCCGCCTCCTTCTGAACCGCCACGTCAAATCACGCCAGTCCCACAGCGTCTCGTTATCATGGCATGCATCGTCGCCGCGTCAAATGCAGTCATGACATCGAGTTACCTTGGCAACGTGACACCGTGTGGCGTCATGACTGTGCAGGTCAGAAAGAGGAGGGGACGGCAGCAAGGAGGCGGCCGCAACAGCTAAGTGCCTAGAGGTGGCGGATTTGAGAATCCGCCGTTGTTAGTATAACAGAGTAAGCACTATAGAAAGACCATGGATCTTTATCATGCTTCAATCTGAGTTAGTTAGCAGGTATGACACTGGCATTGTTTAATAAACCCCAGTAACTTAAACCAGAGCCTTACAATGTTTAAAAATGCACTTTTAAACTAGCGGAACTTGACAAAATTATCTCTAAAATACAATGATCTCAGACACTTTTATTTTCCTGTCAGGAGGCATTTGTGATTTCATTTATAACACTAGTAAGGAATCGAAAGGTACAGCCATTAAAACACTGGGGTAGATCCACAAAGCTCTGTTAATGTCTTAACGAGATGCTAACGTCTTAAGTGCTAACGGGGATCTTCAAAGCTCCTAAACTATACGCAAAGTCTTAATGCTAATATGCCCTGACGTTAACTATGCAAAAGAGGTGTGGACCACCTCAACGCATATCCACAGCAGTCTGTTAAAGTTAACGCGGGACTGTTATTGTAGGTCATGTTTATACACCCGGTAGCAGCTTCTCAAACTTGACATTTTTCGAAGTCATCCTTAGAATCATCAATGTTTGGTGCAATCTGAAAAGCACCAAAAGCAATCTGAAAAGATGAGGGGATATTGGAAAGGTTTCTGCTGTCCTGATAGAAGTTGAATTCCTGAAGGCTTTGTAATAAATCTGAATGTCCTTTAGAATTCCACTGTCATACAGTAGGTGACATCTCAACCCAAAGCTTTGCATTCATTACTGAAATTCAAGTAGGGATATCTAAATACATTTATTTTAGATATTTATTTCTTCACATAACTCCACTAGTAATTTAAATACAACCTTCTTTAACATTAGATCCCACGGAACCTCTGTTATTGAGGAGCTCTAATAGGGGGAGCCAAACCAAACGGCTTCAAGGTATATGCTCAGATTTTTTTAGTATCCGATCTGCAACTGGATTTTGGTGTGTGGATCGAATTTACGTAAAATGAACCGCGGATCGGAATTAGGACGTTTTGCCCATCTCTAGTTATGAGGTAACAGACCATTTAAAAGCGCAGGGCTTTTTTTCCAGTAGAAATTCTATGAAGGATTGTCCCTATAAAAGACAGAATCAGTCCCTTATTTCACTTGGATTGGCCAAGATCCTAGATACCTATAATATACAGCACGAGGAGTGTATTTCCATGCATCATGTTACCTTCTCCATCACTCCATTAACCCTGCATTTCATTGGATAACATACAGTATACAATAAAAACATGTATTTCAGCTTTTTTTTTTTTCCCCTCCGAATATTGTTGTTGTCAAGAGATGTTTCTTATTTTTTGTTTATTTTTATATGCTCCCCATATTCATCACTGACAATGTTGTATATTTTTCAGGTCATGTACCAGGTAGAAGGATTTGTTGATAAGAACAACAACCTGCTCTATCGTGATCTCTCCCAGGCCATGTGGAAAGCAAACCACTCTCTCATCAAAGCTATGTTCCCAGAGGGTAACCCTGTCAAGATTAATCTCAAGAGACCACCCACTGCAGGCTCACAGTTTAAGGCGTCAGTTTCAACCCTAATGAAGAACCTGCTAACAAAGAACCCTAATTATATTAGGTAGAGATTACATTATTGCTTATACATATTTGTTTAGCAGGTTATAAAGAAGGACATTTAGGACCTTTTTCAAAAAAGCAACATCAATATTTCTCCCAAGTGTAAACTATATGTAGTACACAATGAAATATAAGTTGTACAGAAATATGTACTAAAGTGATGGCTGCTTATTACCATGTGCAATCCATGCAAACATTTTAAATGAATTTTACGAGTGTCCATCATTTTAGTAAATGTTTCTGTACAATTTATAAATTGGACGATATTATTAACTAAAAATGGACACTTATTACTATGTGCAATTCATTTAAAAATATACTGTATGTTGTATTGATTTTTTTTTTTACTAAAATTATAGACACTCATGTTGTATAAGCCCTTTAAAAATATAAATTATACAGAATTATTTACTGAAATGCTGGACACATTACCATGGGCAATTCATTTAAAAATATAAGTTGGATATAATTATTTACGAAAATGATGAACATTCATTTCTAAGCGCAATCCATTTAAAATGAGTCTCCTAAAATTAGGATAGTTTAAGACCATTCTTTAAAGTATTGAGTAACAGAGCATAGAAATACTCTAGTTTAGATGGGTTGGTTCCATAGATTTTAATTTATGTCTCTGAATGCCCAAATTCCTCTAAAAGACAACATGTTACTAGTTGAAATAGAGAAAATAGCAACTACAGCTTTATTGGACTAGGTATAGCGAGATGAATTGTGTAATAGCAGTGTTGTGGATGTAACCGGTTTTGTGTATTATATCATTGTCTAACCTTTCAGGTGCATCAAGCCAAATGACAAAAAAGCTGCCCATATCTTCAATGATGCCCTTGTGAGTCACCAAATTAGATACCTGGGTCTCCTAGAAAATGTTCGGGTTAGGAGGGCAGGCTATGCCTTCAGACAACCATATGAACCTTGCCTGGAAAGGTATAAAATGTTGTGCAAACAGACATGGCCGCACTGGAAAAGACCCACCAGGTAAGAAACTGGTTTGTATTTGTTGCAGAAACATTTAGTTGTTCTTTTTCTTTTTTTTTTTTTTTTTGGTGTGTGAATATATACAACCAAGTTGTTTTATAGTGGGAATAAATATAAATTGGAACATTGTTATACTGGACCTCTGTGATGAAGCATCTTTAATCTTTCCACACAGACCCTCAATACCACACAAATGGGCATTCTAGAGAAAGGTCTGTCCTTTGCTCCCATCAGTAACCCTGTCCTCTTTGATTTGTTTATAGATCTGCACAGCTTTATAAGAAAGCTTACACTAAAACATAATTTCTTAAAAAACAAGAGGAATTACATGATACCCATCTTCAAAGCTGGTTTTAATCAAAGAGAACAGAACTAATTGGAAGAAATTATTGTATTACTAGAGGAAATTGAAGGTTTAGACACACAAGAAAATAACACCTTGGAGGTTGGTTTAGGAATAAATATTAGACATACAAATTTTAAAACCAAATCAACATTTTATCCAGTACAGTCAAAGGGACCAAACATTGAAGTATTTTACCAACTGGGTTTTTAAAGATTTTAAGAAACTATTTGAGTGTAAGACAAAAACAGTCCTCAACCTAACACAGAGAAAACAGCCTTGGAAGAACTCGGGAAAACCCACAGTTTAGTAATAAGGCAGGCGGATAAAGGGGGAGGTGTGGTGGTGCAGAACGAAATAGATTATATGAAGGAAGCAATGCGACTCATGGGAGATCCAGATTCATATCTGGAACTCAATACAGATCCAATTTTTGGTTATCAAGATACCCTCAGGAAATTACTCAAGGAAGGATTAGACAAATATATTTTAAACAAATCTGAGTACAAGTTTCTTAACATCCACCCCTCAAGGACGCTGATCTTTTATCATGTGCCTAAAATTCACAAATGTCTGATAGATCCGCCGGGGAGACCTACAGTATAGTCTCAGGCATTAATTCCATCACATCCAATCTATCTGAATTCAGAGACTCCTTTCTACAGAATCATGTGAAATGTTTAAGATCATATCTGAGAGACACAGTACATCTATTACAACTAGTTCATGATTTTACCTGGGCAGATGACCTAATCTGGATTACCTGCAATGTATCTGCCTTATACACACGTATAGAACATGAAAAGGGGAGCACAACAGTAGCACATAAAAAAAAAAATTAAAGATTTACTAATGAGCCCATAAACAGATTTACTTAATTTTAAACTGCACCAGATTTATTTTAAAGCACATTTATTTTAATTTTGAAGGCAAGTTTTATTTATAAGTGTGCGGGACAGCAATGGGTACTAAATTTGCTCCCAGTTTTGCAAATGTATTTATGGGGTACTGGGAGGAAAGCAATCTATGGCAAAACAACCCCTTTCTGGAAAAAAATTAATTCTATAGATGATTTATAGATGATCTAAGTTTTATTTGTAAGGGAGGAGAGGAACTTTTAAAGAAATTAATTTTATTTTTAAATACAAACGAGATTAATCTCAAATTCACAGCTAAATATAATGCAAGATCCATAGACTATTTGGATCATATTCTTTCTTGTGAGGATAAAAATATTATCACAAAACCTACCCATGGATGCTAACAGTTATCTAGATTCCAAGAGCAATCATCTTAATTTATGAAAAAGCAACATTTCATAAGGACAATTTCTGAGGCTGAGACAAAACTGTACAAAAGACCTAGATTTCGAAACAGTCACTGATATTGAAGAATTTTTTTTTAAAAAAATGGTACAGAGGTGAAGTGGAGGAACCTTGAAGCAAAGTTTACATACTTAATAGGAGCACGCTGTTGAACAAAGCACATAGAGAAGAGAAAAGAGAACCCGCATATAGAAATTGGCTGTTCATAACAAAACATAACAGATCAGCTAATAGCATTAAAAAATATATTCAAACTCATTGGGAATACTACTAAATGATCCAATACTAAAGGAAGAACTTGAGGATAAACCCGTAGTGGTCTTTAAGAGCTAAATCCCTGAAAAATGTCCTAGCACCCAGTGTGCTACCGAAAGAGCAAGAAACTAAGGCTAAAACAAATGGCACAGGGGAGACATGGCGGGTGTTGTACATGCAAGCACATTGGAAACAAAGTGTTGGCATTCAGGTCTAAGGTTACAAAAGAACCCTTCCCTTTAAAACACTTTATAAACTGCAATACCACACGCATGATTTATCTCCTCGGGTGCAACTGTGGCCTACAAATATGTAGGTTGCACGTAAAGGACTCTTCGGGAAAGGTTCCTAGAGCATCGACCAAACATCACTAAAGGTTTCATGGGTCACGGGGTGTCCAGACACTTTGCCCTCAAACATAACCACAATCCTGAGGGTCTCACAGTAATAGGAATGGAAAGGATAAACATGGGTATAACAAGGGGTGACAGATTTTTTTTAAATTGAGGCAACAGGAATCCTATTGGATATTCAAATTGCAAACTATGCAACAAGGGGATCTCAATGAGGAACTAGATCTGCTGGCCTTTCAGTAAAAATATATTTTCTTAGTAGATTTAAACCTTTGAAAATGTATATAATTTTTAAATTACATAGGTATGAACCCCTCCAACATTAATTTTTAAAGGACATTTTTAAACAATATCTATTAAGTATATTTAGCTAATCAAAATACTTACTAGTTCTCACATGGTTTATAACAATGTTTAAAGGGAATAGCGGATCACAACTGTGTTCCAAATTAGGCTCACAAGCCACGAACATACTGTCCA
The DNA here is from genome assembly GCF_040206685.1 of Ascaphus truei. Lineage (NCBI taxonomy): Eukaryota > Metazoa > Chordata > Amphibia > Anura > Ascaphidae > Ascaphus > Ascaphus truei. The sequence goes on along the minus strand of NC_134489.1, from coordinate 50,869,486 downwards.
GGGCCCGAGTCCTCTCCCCAGAGTGCACTTCAACCCCCCTCTCCCTCCCCACCGCATATACCTGCTAGTCTCTGAATTTTTCTATCAAACCATAGCCAACATAACCAGCGAATCATCTGTTTCATGTTTGGAAAAACCAGGCTGTGAATGTGCAACTAATACACAACCCCAACAGCATATTCATGGGGGTGAAGACTAGAAATAAAAAGTTAAATAACATGGAGTAATAAAATACTTCTGGAGAGGAGGTGCTGCAGGCAATAAGGCAATTAGCTTTCATCCACATTTGCAAGACTGCCCCCGTTTGTTTTGTTTCCAGTGATTTATTTCTTTACTTCGAACAGCAACAATACAACTGAATATATTGTATGCCGACAGTGGTAACACTCAGACTCCACCCCTACCACTGATTTTTTTTTTTTTAAGATTTTTACTACTGGCTCTGATTACTTCTGGACTATCCTATTTAGGATTACATTGAAAACTCAGGATTTTAACACCGTAAAATTCAGTCCAGTTCTTTATATGTTTGTGTGGGTTTGTGCTGTAGGTAGCCAGATCTAGTTCAGTGTCCTACACTGTTTTGATTCTTTGCCATTCTTGTCAGACACTTTATTTACTTGATGTATTCACAGTTACATTTTATCAGAGGCGTGCACCAAATACAGGCGTCATTTGGACTTGTAAAGAGAACAAGTCCACTTGTGCTAAATCGTATGATGTTAATTGATCTCCTTGGTGGCATCCTCCAACTAATACACTACATATTTTCAGAAAGAGGTTGAGGGATGTTTTGTTGTTTGTTCTTAATGGACAAATACATTCATACTGACGGTTAATTGCTTAAGTAGTGACATTAGTTAAGGAAGATATTTGGGAACAATGTGTTAACATTCTATTGAGCAAAACAAGTTTCCAAATGTAATGATTTAAAGCACGTTGTGGCATGTTGTGGCATGTACTCAGTTTGGTAAAACATTAGCAATTTGTTACCTCTTGCCTACGAGTTGATATTTACTGTTAGCTTTACACAGACATTGTAATCTCTTAATTACATTGGATCATTGTAACATTCCTAAATGATCTGAATTACTTGGCTATGTTTTTTTTCCCTTCCTCTCTGTTTTATAAGAAGCAAAAGGAATATAACTTATTTGTAGTGGGGACGGTTACAGAGGCTTTTTCAATTATGATACATCATTGAGGCAATGTTCTCTGATAGATTGGGGTCTGTAGCAAAATACATAATTGTCATTTTGCACATAATGGCATCAGTTTATCAAGGTACTTTGCTCCAGTTTTGTGCAGTGTCAGGTCCAAGATTGAGTTGGCATAAACCTCTTTGGTTAACCATATGTGCCAGATGTAAGGAAAGCTTGTTACCTATGAAGCAGCTAATGGTCCCTATGGGGACTGTGATGGAGCCGATTCTGACACTATCACTTGGAAACACTCACTGACTTGATCGGCACTATTGCAGTTTAAGGAATAACCCCCAATTGTGCAAACAAACCTTTTCTGTGTTTTGATACATAGACCTGCAAAATGAAAATGTCTTTGTATGAACCAGTTTTGTTTCAAAATTAATTTGATTCCATTGTTTGTTTATATTTTATGCTGTCTCGCCCAGCTACCCATTTTTACAACCTGTAACCTTAAAACTTGGTTTCGCAGAGACGGTGTGGAAGTACTGCTCAATGATTTGGAAATCCCTAAAGAAGAATTCTCCCTTGGCAGGTCAAAAATATTCATCCGTAATCCTCGAACGGTATGTCTATAGAAATATAAGGTGTAGGGGGAAAGGCTAATATGTCAAATTCAATATTTTGTTTATTTCCAACTAATACTGTATAAATATGCAATTTAAAGCATGTAGATTTTTTTTTTTTTTTTGAAGGATACTGCTTTCAAATGCAGGATTTGAGACAAGGTATACAGGCAGCAAATTATATGGACAACAGCAGTAAACCACAAAATGGGAGTACCTAGCATTATGTACAAAGGTTGGAGACCTACAGAGATAATTGGAGAACATGTCTGTGCTTTGGTTATCTCAATGTACAGCATTAGGTTGAGTTATAGTATTAGAAGATCATGATGTTTCAATTAGCTTTTACACTTCCAAAGCTGTGTTTACTTTTATTTATTTTTTTAGGTTTATGGGAGTTTACAAAAAAGGTTGTGTTTAAAAGTTGCTGTTCTGCTTTGCTAAAACCTTCTATATGACACGGACATCTTTAATATTAATTGTACATGGCAGAAGTCAAGCTGCTGTGAGAAAAATTCAATTTACTGGCAGAATTATCTGATCGTAACCTCTTGTAGTTCAGGAAAAGTATAAAAGCTTGCTGATGGGGGGAAGGGGTGAGTTAGTATGCATGTGTTTGGAGAAAACTACAGTATATATCAAGGGCTGAAAAGATTAGTAGACCTGAGTAATGTATGTATAGTTGACAGCCTTGAAAAATGCTCTTCAGAAAATATTAGTCCGATGACTTGCTGAATTTAGACATCAATCAGCAAGGTGGTATTCATACTACATAAAGCAAAAATTAATAATCCGGCGCCTAAAATAAAGTCCAAACAGCAGATGGTTAAACCTGACCAAACAGAATGTCCCGTCCTGATGTCCTGGAAGCCTTCAGATGTATCTTGAAAGGCCGTCTCACAATACTGTATGTGGAGAAACACAGAAATAGATCATAGTGTGTATACTAATACTAACATTAAATTAAACAACACCTAAAGACTAACTAAAACTAAAAAACTAATTTAATAATAATCTAAAAATTATTATGAAACAATTATTATGAAACAAATGTCTCATACACAGGGAGTGGTAACTTGGATAATCTCATCCGGTAAGGGAAAAATTAGAACCCTGCTTAAAAGAAGCAGGATTCAAAACCGTGTTGTGGATAATCTCTATCCTTGGTGGTAGACCTCAGAACGGATGACGGTGATGTCCCACCAGATTGTTGGTACTGCCGTCGCATATACAGTACCACCGGTCCGGTACAACCTCTGCTGGCTTAGCCATCTAGGTAGAGCTTCGCTGACACTGATGCCGTGCATACACAGTGCCCTCCACTCTTCTCGTGGGCTTCCCAGGCTGCCCACATACGCAGAAGTGATTGGCCTCCGCTCAGCTTTGTCCACACCAAGAAAGTTAGGACTCCTTTTTTTCCTTCATTCATACTGTTCGAATACAACAATGAATGGAGGCTGTTTACAATAAATCACACAAGTATAAATGTGCATGTAGAATTTCCATATTTAGATGTCCTCTTTATAATAAAAAAACCCACGTCTGAATCATTGGATTTTAATAGTACTAACATTGCACTTTTAAGTTATATTTTCATATGTCCCCATAGCTGTTCAAATTAGAAGACTTGAGGAAGGAACGTTTGGAGGATCTGGCTACACTCATTCAGAAAATTTACAGGGGGTGGAAGTGTCGCACTCGTTTTCTCTTGATGAAGAAGAGCCAGATTGTGGTGGCTGCCTGGGTCAGACGCTATCTTGTAAGTTGACAATTATTCAGTACAGACTCATGAGACAGTCGTGTTCTGTGTAAGAGGGGTTACAGTGAATTTCAGCAAGCTTAAGCAACCAAGAGATTAATTAGAGAAAGGTTTCAATAATAATACACTGCAGAAACTATTTAAGATTGTCTTGAATGGTCTGTGGGAATCAAAATAATTTTTCCCATTTTAGTTTAGAGCTGTTTCGATAATCTTGCACTGGATGTCTTGCACACTAGTAGTCCATTAGTGTCCATCCTCTTAATACAACTTCAACTTTGTTTCCTCCGCTAGTGGAAAATGGAAAGTATATTTCCTTTTGATTCTACATCACTGTTGTAGACAACAACACAAATACACAAATTCTTCAGTTGCCTAAAAATAAAAATGACTGCTCTTTCAAGCAGCTAATTGCTTTCTTATTTTCTAAACTCTTACTTTTTTTCTAACACAGCAACAGAATAAGTACAAACAGATTAAAAGCTCAACTATTGTGGTGCAGTCTTTCACTAGAGGATGGAAGGTGAGTCTTTTACTAATTTTAAACTATGTTCTTTATGTATGTAATATAGCTAGTAAGCAGATATCAACCTTATAATCTGATGTACAATTACTTTAGGTTTTGCAATGATCTCCTTTCATCTGTCCCTTAATCTCTGGGATATTATAATGGCCACCAGCTTCTGCTGCTATGTACCAAAAGAACATAACATGCAATTAAAAGGAGCTTATTTTTATTTCCCAATGATCATAGGCACGAAAGATTCTTCGGGAACTTAAATACCAGAAGCGCTGTAATGAAGCAGTTACCACAATTGCGGCTTACTGGCATGGGACACAGGTAAAACAGAACAAATATGTTACATTTTCTTAGCGCTATAGAAATATAACCTTTGTGGATCACAGTACATGAAGAAGGAGTTTTGCACTTAAATGTTCAGTTTAATCACTTAATATAAATAAAAATGCATTGTATCCGGCATTAGTTACCTGGTAACTTCTCTTCCTGTTTTCCTGGTTCACTTTCCATTGGACTCCTGGCATAACGTTTTACGCTTTAACGCTTCTCTATAACCTAATTTTCAAATGCACCACAGGCGCGAAAGGAACTGAGACGGCTGAAGGAAGAGGCTAGACATAAACATGCTATTGCTGTTATTTGGGCTTACTGGCTTGGACTTAAGGTATTTCACGCATACTTCCAGACTACCCCCCACCATTCCTCACCAGCCTCCGAACGTAATGAGTAACCACTAACATTACCTATAATTCCTAGTAGTGCATGACTGCTCCTTCACCCCTTTCATATAAAATACCCATGTTTTGAGTTTAGCATCAACTCGGCATGCTTGCTCAACGCATTGATTTACCAAAACCATCTTTAACATTCGCGACCGGTGGCATGAAATGCATCGTTTTAGTTTGAAAGTACAATAAAGCTAAATGCATGCAAAGTAACTAAGAAGCATGTGCTAGGTTGTATGAATTGGCTTAAAATAATTACATTAATACCAAGAAATGGAAATGTGGTAAGTAAAATATCCTCTTTCCTAATGTTGGCATAAGCAGCAAAAACTATTAGCAGTTCATTGTTGGTCAAACTAGCTGTTCAACTTGCTTTAAAACAGTTTTTTCAGTGGCCAGGTGCGGTCTCGTGTGACCGTATCCGGGTGTAATGTTTGTAGACGGATTTCATGCAACTACCATGCTTTAGAAAACTACTTTTTTAGAAGCTTATCAGTAGAACACATCCGCTACCATACAGTAAGTAGACCATTTAAGCGCCATAACTTGGTAGCTGTGCTATTTCTAGTCAGTCCTTGAAAATATGGGATTTTTTTGTCTGTTCTGACACTACAATTGTGCAAATGAAAGGGATCCGATGTCTAATAGATCTAAAGGTTGTCACATACATTGTGCAGTTTAGCACACACATTTTACGGAGGAACTTGGCAGAAAGCGTTCCAAGTCGCATAGTCCTTGAACAATTTGTTTCCACACGGTACCAATTAACATGGTGGTTCTGTAAAGGTGCAGTTCCCCCCAATACAATCTATTTTTAAAGTGTGCTCAATTTAGGCCCAAAGGGATTATGCACTAAGCGTTCATAAGCCACTTATCGAGCACTTATCGCCCAAAATGCCTACTGCGATTCTGTAAGCGTCAAGTGGGTGATAAAATAATGAATTGCCAAAAATGTCAGCGTTCCAAAAAAAAAAAAAAGGAGTAAGCGGTGATAAGCCACTTATCGGCAGGTTCTGAAACTCGTGCAATTATAGTAGCCGCAATTAGGTTATCAATGCCTATCGCGGCTTTAGAATGGCGAGTTTCTCCCAAAATCCTCCTCATCCTCATGCATGAATCTTGTGCAATAAAAATGCATTTACAGTCAACTTCATTACCTTAGCGGCTAACCGCTAAGGCAATGATGGGGTTAACCCATCCCGCTACCCACCATGGTCCAAATACCCCATTCACCCACCCCTGCTACCCACAATAAACACTAATATCCACCTCCTCTACTCACACATGATTGATACAGAGGCCGCGGGGGTCCTGTGGTCCCCTCGGGTGTCTGTGGCCCTTCGGGTGGTCCCTGCAGGTTTCTGGGGGTACTGAGGTGGACCCTGCGGGTGTCTGTGGGCTCTCGGTTGGTCCCCACGGGTGTCCTGGGGTCATCAGGTGGTCCCCGCGGGTGTCTGGGGGCCCTCGGGTGGTCCCCGCAAGTCCCCGCTGGCCTGCGATACCAATCGTGTGGGATTTTTTTTCTAACATTTAAATAAATACACCCTCCCACACACACCCCCCTTCCCCCCCTCACCCCACTCCAACACATACTGTACAGTAATGGTCAAAATAACTATTATCCAGATATGGATAATAGCTCATTTGCCCATTATTAAATAAAACATTAGCCAGCCAGCGTAAATAAACCTTTCTAGTTACCCCTGCCATCATGAAGGGCATCCTCATCAGCATACTGCAGGTCCATGTCCTCCGTTGCCAGAAAGAATACGATAAAAAATACAATCTAGGACATGAACCTGCAGTATGCTGACAAGGATGCCCTTCATGATGGCAGGGGTAAGTAGAAAGGTTTATTTACTTTATTTATGCTGGCTGGCTAATGTTTTATTTAATAATGGGCTTATGAGCGATAATCCATATCTGGATAATAGTTATTGTGCCCATTACTGTACTGTATGTGTGGGGGGGGAGGTGTATTTATTGCAATGTATACCCAAATAGTTTTTTTGCAACAGTATTGGTACCATCCGGCGACCCCCGGACACCCGTCGGGAGCACCCGAGGATCCCCGGACACCTGCAGGGACCATCCGAGGGCCCCCAAACCCCGTGGGAACCACCCGACGGCCCCCAAATACCTGTAGGGACCACCTGGAGGTCCACGGACATCCACAGGCACCACCCAAGGACACCCAGACACCCACGGGGACTACCTGGAGGCCCACGGACACCCGCAAGGACACCTGTGGGGAACACCCAGAGACCACATTGGGGCCCCCGGACACCCACAGTGACCACCTGAGGAGGCCCACTGGTTCCCTGCCAGCTTCTGGTATCAATCCTGTGTATCAAAAAATAAATTATGGTTTTATGTGGGGGTGGGTGGGTTTTGTATTGGTGGTTCGTACATATTGTATTGTAATGTTTATTGGGGGCAGAGGGGGGGAATGAAGGGCCAAAGTACCTGCTTCACTCACGCCTTCTGCCACACAGGCCCTGTAATGGGGTGCCAGTATTTCCTATGCATTTTATTCCCACAGTCACGTGACGCTGGACACTTAAATGAATAGGAGATTCCGGGCACCCCATAACAGGGCCTGTATCTCGGGAAGCAGGGGGTCCTGCTCGGGAATCAATGCAGTTCTGCTCCTGAGACCCCCTGCTCATCTACACTAAGAATAAAATGTATATTAAAAAAACATTAATTTCGGGCGAGATTTGCGCACGGCGAGGCAGCTCGCTCTGCAGCTCGCTCTGCAGCTAAAAGGAATCGCCACGTAAGGCCTTTTCAGAGAGGCGATCTTCACGCCACTGGCTATCACAGGTAATCAAGGCTTTCTGAATACCGTGATAGAAAACACTCACAAAAACGGCGATTTAAATAGCCCGGCGTTTTTTTTTTTTTTTTGAACGCTTAGTGCATAGGCCCCTAAGTGTCCACATGTGAATTTCTGCTCTTTTCTCACTCTTCACTTCAATAGGAAGTCCGGTGCTGTTTTGCATGCAAAGGATCTTATCAGAAAGAAATGTATCTTAATTTTCTCAGATAAGGGTCTTTGACGTCTGCGAAGGTCGCTGAGGGGAATTTAGCATCCATTTGCATGTAGGTTTGTGGATATATTTTTTTGAGGAATAAAACATACAAATTAAAATAACAATAAGCAGGGAAAAATCGAGGTAAAAACCAACACCGTATTGTACTGTATTATGAAAATCTTAAACTAAAGAAAATAAATATAGAGGGGGGAACTGCCCCTTCAATGTTATACAGTACAGTAATTGCAAAGCTGATTTTGCTATATTTAGTGTATTAAATCTACATCAGTTTAATACCATTTTTTTTTTTTTTTTTTTTTTTTTAAATTTGAAACAAATTTGACTGGCTTGGAGTCTTAGAAGCTTAACCGAATGTTTATTTCCAGACACAAATTTGTCAAAGGTTCTAAAATGGATGGCTAACACTGTTCTCAAGGGCCACCAACAGGTCTGGGTTCCATGATATCACTGCTTCAGCACAGGTGGCAGTCATTAGCCACCGGTGCTGAAACAGAAACCTGACCTGTTGGTGGCCCTTGAGGACTAGTTGCCCACTCCTGCTATAGGAGATCTAACCCCTCCCAAGTTTCAGCTTCCCATGTTTACAAACGAACGTAAAAATAACTTCCATATGATTAGAGACCGGGTTATTTATGTAGGGAAACGCGCATGAGCCGATGCCTTTTTCTTTTCTTTTTTTATAGATCAGCACAGTCCTCAAACATTAATTATTAGTGGTGAAATATTGACTGGGAAAGGATCATTATTTTTTCTGTCACATTTCCTTATTTAAACATGGATACTTTATTCTAAATTAGATATAACTTATTGTTTTATTTGAAAATGGTTTCAGCACCTTTATTACCCACAGAGAACCATTACTACCACCACTAAACCAGTAAGTATTTTGGGAGCTAAAAATAGCACAATTTAGCCCTGGAGGAAACCCTGGTTCAAATGATTTAATCATATAGAACTGATACAGTGTCTATTGTCTCAATGATTGAGCTACTGTTTGAGCCACCTGTGCTGAAGCAGGGATATCCCTAATACCTTCCCTTTAATATATGCATCAATACAATCCACACAAGAAATTAGCCAAGTTGCCGGTCGATTCGTTCTCCTGTGATCGATTGGCGAGATTCAGCTCGGGGGTTCACTAAATGTCAGTCAGTGCAGCAGAAGAGGACCAAAGATGCAAAGTTCTGTGGGGAAGTTCATGTGACCAGGCAGGCACTAGATACAATTGGTGCACTGCTTGAGAGAGCAGGGTTCAAAAAGGGGTGTGCTAGAGTCTGTTTCAGAAGAGGAATGGGATGTGACTTTGTAAATGGTTGCTATAGAAACAAAAAATGCTTGTTACATTATAATACATTAAAAATTTAATTCAGTGGAGCCTGACCAAGATGGCCGCATCTAACTGAAGCTCTGTGAGGTAAAAACTACAATCCGCAACAATCCCAACAAACACCAAGATAAACATAAAACAGTATAGAATTGAATATCAAAAAGAGTGATCATTTAGAACCACATTTTTTTTATATTCAGACACTATTGAGCTAGCTTTGACAAAGCAACTACGCTAGGCCTAGGCAACAAGGCCACACAACGTGAGGCCGGAACGCAAAGGCCCACTCCTGATTTTGGGCAGACCAACATCCCACCCTCCCCACCACCACCATCCCGTGCCGAGAGCGCCCAGACGGGTTGCCGCAGAGAAGGAGATGCAAATATAATAATATATATTAAATAAAAAAAGAGGAAAGACTAACGGACTTTGACTGGTTTAGTCGCAAGCTTAACCAGCATTCAGTATCATAACCAGTAAGAACGTGCACAGATGAAAATAAAAAAAAGCTGTGTGTGCTGTGCACGCGCATAGTAAGTGAAACTTCTTTGACTTTTGTCGCAGAAATTGACTTATAACGCGCGTGCTCGGCACACATGTGTCAGTCAGTGTATGTCAATCAGTGAGTATGTATGTGCATGTGTGTCAGTCAGTGTGTGCGTGTGTGTCAGTCAGTGTGTGCGTGTGTGTCAGTCAGTGTGTGCGTGTGTGTCAGTCAGTGTGTGCGTGTGTGTCAGTCAGTGTGTGCGTGTGTGTCAGTCAGTGTGTGCGTGTGTGTCAGTCAGTGTGTGCGTGTGTGTGTGTCAGTCAGTGTGTGTGTGTCAGTCAGTGTGTGCGTGTGTGTGTGTGTCAGTCAGTGTGTGTGTGTGTCAGTCAGTGTGTGTGTGTGTGTGTGTGTGTGTGTGTGTGTGTGTCAGTCAGCGTGTGTGCCAGTCAGTGTGTGTTCGTGTTTGTGTCAGTCAGTGTGTGTGTCAGTCAGCGTGTGTGCGTGTGTGTCAGTCAGCGTGTGTGCGCGTGTCAGCGTGTGTGCGTGCGTGTGTCAGTCAGCGTGTGTGCGCGTGTGTCAGTCAGCGTGTGTGTGCGTGTGTCAGTCAGCGTGTGTGCGCATGTGTCAGTGTGTGTGCGCGTGTGTCAGTCAGTGTGTGTGTGCGCGTCTGTGCGCGTACCAGTCAGTGTGTGTGTGTGCGCGTGTGTGAATCAGTGTGTGAGTGTGAGTCAGTGTGTGAGTCAGTGTGTGAGTGTGAGTCAGTGTGTGAGTGTGTCAGTCAGTGTGTTTGTGTGTGTGTGTCAGTCAGTGTGTTTGTGTGTGTGTGTCAGTCAGTGTGTGTCTCTCTCCCTCCCCCAGGCGGAGCTGCAGACACGGAGCTGCGGACTCCCAGCCCCTCCCCCCCCCCCCCCCCCGGCGACACGGTGGTCCTGTTACCCCCCTCCTCCCGACTCCCACTACCCCCGGCTTAGCTGCGGACACAGAGCTGCGGACTCCTAGCCCCCCCTGGCGACACGTGGTCCCGTTACCCCCTCCTCCCGTTACCAAAGCAGGACATTATTGGGGGTCTCCCTCACCTAACGGGGGCGCGCATGGCTCCTCCTCGCAGCTGCTGCTACCGCCGCCGCCCTCTCCTGGCCTGTGGTACCCGGCGGTCACATCTGCGCATGCCCCCCTCAGCTCCTAGGTCTCCTCCGCCTGCTCATCTCCCCTGCACGGGGGTCCAGGGGGAGAAGCAGGATCCCGGGACTCAGGTCGGGCAGGATCCCTGCACGTCCGCCTCCCCCCAGATATCCAGCAGGGCGCGGGTCTCCATGTCCGACAGACATCCCGCTGGGCAGGGGGTCGGTGACCGGCCCGGAGATGAGCTAGCAGCAGGAGGCAGGCATGTGGCGTCCGTGAGCGTCACCATGACTACCGCATGCGCGGCATGTCAGCGGGCGCGGGGAACAGCGCATGCAGTGCACGTTTGGGGGGAATGGCGCCGCTGCCTGCCACTTCTGCGCATGTGTGGCGTCCGTCAGCGGCGCCATCACAACTGCGCATGCGCGGCATGGCAGCTGGGACCGGCGGCCATTAGGAGCGGCGCAGCGGCCGGCCGTGTGAGGAGAGCGGCACCCTTTAGTCAGCGGGACACAGGGAAGCGGAGGTAGGGAAGAGGGAGGAGAGAGGCTGAGCAGCGGCTCCTCCTCCTCTTTCAGCCGGAGTACTTGCGGGGCTTCCGCCATCTTATTACACCCGCAGCACCGGAAGCTCTGCGGCAGCCATCTTGCTATACCCATGGCAGTGGCCGTGGAGGAGCACGAGAGCCACGAGTATCCGAACACTTGCCTTTAGGAGCGGCGCCGGCGGCTATCGCCGCCGCCGCCGCCGCATGTCACAGCAGGTGTGTGGGCAGCATGTCACAGCGGGTGTGTGTGGGGGAGCAGCGGCTGTTAGGAGCGGCGCCGGCGGCTATCGCCGCCGCCGCCGCATGTCACAGTAGATGCAGGGGGGGGTGGGGGGGGAGGGGGGGGAGCCGTGACGTCACTTCCGTTTCACATTTGTCCCCCATCTCTCCCGTTTTACCCCATCAGAATAGGTGCCACTAAAGAAGTTTCACTTCAAAAAGCCTCTATTACTCACTTTGGGGCTAGTGGGTGCGGTCCCTCTCTGGTTCCATCTGGATTTGACTGAGCTGGGGATCCAGCCATATTCTTAAGGCCTGAGGTCTCTACGGGTTAAAGCACATGCGGGAGCAAAGATGGCCAGCAAAGCCGCATGGCTGTTCTTGGCGAGGTGCCGAGCCATCCACCTCACCAGCCCTAGTTGCGGAGGATTCGTGAGACCAGGCGATCCCGGGTCGGACGAAAGTGCGGCAGTTTTGGAAGAGTACGGGGACCTGCCGTCCGAACCCAGACAGCGCAGGTGGTCGGAGTGATTAGATTCCGCTGTCCTGCGACCAGGAAAGCCCGACGCTGATCGGAGAAGAAAAACACAGGGGGAGGAAGGCTGACCAGATCACCCAGGCACACATTGTAGCCGCCGCCGGAGCACGAGAGCCACGAGTATCCGAACACTTGCCTTTGAAAATCTGGGGCAATACCCCAGTAATGCTGCAACATCTCTGTGACATTTCTGCAGACAGACTAATGGCCCATCGGATTAACACAGCGGGGGTCCCTGGCAGTCCCATTCAAAAGCCACCCATAAGAAAAAAGCCAGATAAAAAAATGTATAAAGAACCGACAGAAAAGATCTGCGGTCTAGAGCAAGAGCACAAAGCAAGATCATCAGGGACATTATACAGGGCACTGACTAATTAAAGAACAGAACTAAAAAAAGGTTATTGGCTAGAAAATTGAGAGGCATGAAAACACAAATACCCTCTATGAGACGAAGTAACGGAGCGATATCATATGATGAACAGGAGATTGCACGCAAGCTTCTATATGAACCTTTATAATCTAAACTCTTCAGAGGGCTGCCCGCCACCATCAAAGTCAGAGGCCATAGCAAAATATCTAGAAAGCTGCGATCTCCCAAAACTAACGGCAGCTGAAAAAATGAGTCTAAACGGGAAAATTATGCAGATAGAATTGGCTAATGTAGTCAAAAAATCTTAAAAATGCGAAGACGGGCTATCGAATATCTATTACAAAATATTCCTCCCAACCGTCTCTCTGTTTCTACTAGAGACGTTTAACTCATTTATAGATGGGAGGCCAACGACAGTGACCACTGCTAACCTGGCTATTATTCATAAACCGGGCCGTGTCCCTCTCCAGTGCTGCAGTACAGACCTATCGCACTCTTAAATTCAAATATAAAAATTTACAGCAAAAATCTGGCCGATAGGCTAAACCCTATTCTACCTAGGTTAATCTAGACCACGTACATAGACCAAGTAGGCTTCGTCTCCGGAAGGCAGGCCTCCGATAACACTAGAAAGTAATAGACATAATAGAATATATCCATTCAACAAAGACTAAGGTTAATCTGCTAAGCATTGATGCAGAAAAGGCTTTCGATAGAATCGACTGGTGGTTCCTGGATGGAGTTATGCAGTTTTATGGGTCCTTTCCTGGAGGGAGTCCGAGCCCTGTATCAGTCACCTAGAGCACTAATTAAATTGCCAGTGGCTAAACTAGAAACTATAGATATTAAAAACGGAACGTGACAAGGCTGCCCCCTGTCACCTCTACTTTTCGCTCTCTCGATTGAACCTCTAGGATCTAGATCAGATTAAATCCAAATATACAGGGGATAGATGTTGGACAAAAACTACAAAATCTCATTGTTTGCGGATGATTTTATTCTAACATTGGCCAAACCATTGACCTCACTCCCAAATTTACAGAAGATAGTATTGAAATTCAGCAAACTTTCAGGTTATAAGATCAATAATGACAAGTCAGAGATCCTGAATATCTCCCTCCCAGAGGAAGAGGCTAGACCTGCAAAAAAAAAAAAAAAAAATATATATATATATATATATATATATATATATATATATATATATATATATATATATATATATATATATATATGGAAAGCCTCTCAAATATCTAGGGATCAACATTACTAAAAAAATATGAAAATCTATATCAATGCAACTATCTTCCCCCCCCCCCCCCCCCGCCCTAATCGATAAAATCAAAAAAGATCTGCTTGAGTGGAACACACATCAAATATCTTGGATAGGGAGAATAACCTCAATAAATATATAATCTCTCTATTTCCTTGTAAAAATGGATTTGAGGCAATAGATGACACTGTGTGCTCATTTGCATGTCATTTCACAGAAGTGGAAACACTGTACGCTAGGTGATAATGGTGAAAAGCAGGGTTGCAGACCTGTCTAAGGCGTGAATGTGCTCACAAGTAATCTTTTTATTATATACAGCTCAACCCCATTATAACGCGATCCGTTACAACGCGAATCCGCTTATAGCGCGATGTGATTCTTTGGATCCCAAGCACAGCCTTATAAGGGGGTTGATATATATATATATATATATATATATATATATATATATATATACACAGTGTTCGACAAACCTATACATTTGCACGCCCCGGGCGAGTGGATTTAACATCGTGGCGAGCTCCTATTGGCCCAGGCATCACACGTTTGGTTCTAGGTGGCGAGTAGATTTTTTTGTTGGGCGAGTAGATTTTTTGGTGATTTGTCGACCACTATATATATATATATATATATATATATATATATATATATATATATATATATATATAATATTTATGATTTCAATTTTTTTCTGAACAAATATTTGTAATGTTTATATTATTCTTGTTTACTCTCGGTGTTGTTTAGGTTTAGCTATTAATTTAAACTGGATGTAGGGGGCCATAGGACAGCAGCCTGCCAAAATCCTGGTGCCCATTTATTGGCATGTCTGATAAAAGTTTGGCCACCCTTGGGATAAATCATGTTGGGCAAAGCCACGCTCACATTTACCTACAAAATTAAATACATGCGTCTTTTGGTCAACTACCAGAAACCATATATCTCAATACCTATAAACAAGTAGCTCGCAATTAATAAAGGCCAGCCATTATATTAAGGGGTTGTATCTTGTATGAGTCATCTTTGATTTTTCTCTAATTACTAAATTATTTGAGGTTCAAGGAATGTCCATTTAATGGTGTAATATTAATGAGATATTGGCCCAACTAAATATGTAGCTTTTACGTCATAAAGATGAAGTTTTATCGTTTAGCCTTTCAATGCCTTTGGCTTTTAATTTGCCTTAGTTTTGTCACTATAACAATATAAATGCTCTAAAAGTTAAATATAATGTATTTCAGTAGAATCATATAAGATTTAGTATTTGCTCATGGATACCATGTGAAATATGCAAGTACTACATCCATACAAAATGTAGTTGGTTATATTTGGCAGACAAACATATTGTTCTTTCACTGATGTAAATTGATATAAATTGTATTATAAATTCCTAATATAACATGGTATTCCCATTCAAACAATATAAGGAATAACTGTGAATGTACAAATTGTGAGTCAGGGCATTCGTGTTCTACTAGTCTCAGGTCTATATTTTAGGAACAATTCATGCACTTTTTTATTTATTATTCTTTAATATAGGTTTGAAGCAGGGTGTTGCCGGAGCTGGACCCCATTAATTTCAGCTCCGGGGACCTCTTGCTTCCCGATAAACCTATCTCCAAAGGGGGTGCCAGTATCTCGGCAAAGTTTAAAGCTCCCGCGTCACGTGGGCGAATAGGAAGCAGAATCTGATGCGTCGCCTTCCTATTGGCCCGAGGGGCGCGTGAACCCTGCTAGCGGAGTGGCTACTGGAAATTGAAATTAATGGGTTTCAGCTCCGGAGACCCCCTGCTTCAATCCTATGCTGAAAACA
Organism: Ascaphus truei; assembly: GCF_040206685.1. Taxonomy (NCBI): domain Eukaryota; kingdom Metazoa; phylum Chordata; class Amphibia; order Anura; family Ascaphidae; genus Ascaphus; species Ascaphus truei. The sequence goes on along the minus strand of NC_134489.1, from coordinate 50,853,962 downwards.
AAATTGCATGCTTGGATTGCCTCTTTCACACACTGTTTTTAGAATACAGCCTTTTTATTTTTAAAGATAGGGACCTCAAAATCACTAGTTCACATTTCTGAGCCTTTACATACATTTCAATGTGTGGTGCTTTTATTCTGCTCTATCATTCTATCACCTGTCTCTTCTAAAGCATTTTCTGAATTTGGGAAAGTTCTCTTCTGGTCATTGTGGTTTCTGCTTCTGGCTGTGTCTCCATTCAATATCTAAACATTTTAGGCTCGAAGGGAATTGAAACGCTTGAAGGAAGAGGCTAGGCGTAAGCATGCAGTTGCTGTCATTTGGGCTTACTGGCTTGGATTAAAGGTACTTTCTTGACGACTGAAATCAAGTGTGTACTAACCAAATCTTTCTATGATTTTCTGTGTCCTATGTCTGTCTTTTTAGTCTTTTCCAGCTTTACTTTCTTACACACCTCTCATACTGTTACACATTTTATATTGACACAGTAATACAATGTAAAATAGCGCAGGATGGCGGTGTGTTAACCTGTATAGTAAATCTCTCCCTATGAATACAGTCTTTTACTATTCATATGGATATTATTTATTGAAGTTTAAGACCAGTACAATAATGGTGCATTGCATCTTTCCAGAATATGTTGTTCCAGGCCTCCAAAGCTTGTCGTCTGTTGGGCTAATGGAGCTTAAAGTAGCTGCAATTGCAGATCGTTGGCGTGCCTTAAATGATGTGTAGCACCTGACTTCCCCACACATTACCAATAGAGGGGTTCCTCTATTGATGATTGAAGAGGGTTAGAGAGCAGTGGGTATCAGCAGGTGGTTTGTGAGAATCCTAACAATTTTGGGGAGCTTGGAGGAGTATACTCAACAGTACGTTAAATGGCACCAAGTTCGTGTTAAATATGCTCCTGAACAAGTAATACAATGTGGGGCCTATATGCACGTTTTCACGTTAAAATAATTTCTGTGTAATGTGACGAGAGATGAAAAGGCTCTGTGTAAAGTAAATCTCCCCTCCATGTACAACACGGACATTAATTACCTATTCACGTCCAGATGAGAACCAAATGGTAATTTCACAAATCTGTCCATGTACAGTAAAAAGAGAAATCCTCATGAGGACTAGTGTGGAAATATCAAAAGACCAGCATTGTCATCTCCCAGATCACTCTTGTCATAAACAAACTACATGCAAATGTTTTCTTAGTTGCATATTTTTGTATATACATACCATTCTTATTTAAATGTCTCACCACAAGTTGAATAAGTTAACTAGTGTCGGTGTATAAGAGCGTATTAAGCTGCTGTATTAATTTAATACAGTCTCTTCCTAGCCAACTGAATTATTAAATGTCTCCAGCCTAAGGTATGCGAAAAAGGTTTGCAACGTTTCCCCTATTAGTTTCTATCTCTATCTATCTTTATTAAACACCTTAATTGGCGAGATTTTCTCATTTCAACAGTTTTAAAGATGTGAAACCCAAAATATATACCAAAATGACACTTTTCACCATTTCAACTCGCGAGTAGTTTTTAATTAATATCGAGAGATTACTTTATGGGCAATATTGCCATTTATCTATGTGATAAATCCCTGTTAAGACAATGTTGTGTCAAGGCTAAATATGTTTTATCAGTGTGATAGCAATAACAACATGAGGCACGTTGAAGATTCACAAATGTTTTAAGATCATGTTTAATTACTTTAGTGACTTATTCTATATCATTCAAAGCCGACGATCAGGCAGTTTTCGGCTGAAATTTCCCAATCGGCCACTTCTGCTGATAAAGAATAAGCCCCTTAGTGTTAATCAGTGATTGGTGAAGTGGTTGTAGACGAGTAACTTGACACAGTGATAATGCATAAGATTCTGTGGTTATGCATCATTTTCTCCTTTGCATCAGGTCAAAAATGTCACTAACCCAAAGATAACTCTCCCTGTGTTATGATCTGCATAAAACATTTCTCAAAATGATTACATTATAGGTTGAAGAAGAAAAAAAAACATTTATTTTGCTGTGTCAATAAGGCCTTTTGACCCTTTTCTCTTGCTGGACAAAATGGCTGTTGAACCAATTGGTAGTAGCACTCTTTCTGATTTTCTCCCCTGTAGCTTCCTATTGGCAGCCATTTTCTTTCTATCTATTCCAAGTTGAACAATGTGTAAAGGGGACGAAGAGTTTCATCACAAATATGCTACCGATTTATGATTTTCTTTGCTACAGAGATTAAAAACCATCTATATAACAAATCATTTGCAATCTCCTTTAAAACAAATACTTAAGATTGTCTTCCATTTTAGCAATACTCTACAATGCCAAAAAAGTAGATAATGTTCCAAGGTCATTTTACGGCTAACCTTTTACTTGAACACATCTACTGGAAATATCTTGCTTGGAAAAAACGTCAAAATTCTGCATTGACAACAAACAAGTTTTCTTTTAACATGGACAAGAATTCTAAAATACATATGCTTATTTTCTGTTAATGTGTATATGTATAAAATATATATATATATATTTACTTGGGGGCGCTCCAATTAGTAGCATAACAGTATTTATTAAGCGAATGCCTGATGAACATTAGAATATTTAAAAAAAACGACAATAATAATGTGAATCACATTATTGTTGTTTTTATAATAGGCTATGTTCATCAGGCATTTGCATAATAAATATTTTTCTGCTAATTGGAGAAAAGTGCCTCTATTCCTTTTTTTTTTCTTTTCACATTTACATTTTGGATTAAGTTTTGTCCAATTTAGAGCTTGCAATTTCTCCTATTATCAGATGCTTTTTTGTTTGTTACACATTTGCACTGGGAAACTCAAATTTACTCTATATACTGGGACATTATATTTATTTACATTATTTATTTTCACACACAATTCTTAAGTCATTTAATATTATACCCTTTATTTTAACACTTAATTTCTGGATTTAGCCGATTTTCCTTGTGTGTGTGTGTGTGTGTGCTAGTTTTATCTCTTCTTTCTATATTTCGATTGTTTTTGGGGGAATATCACCCTTTCTCCCCGCCCCCCCCCCATTATTTCCTTCTGACATATGCAAAAATATATGAATCTAACATGTTTCTTCTAACAATAAGAGAGTTCTTGCTGTGTTTTGTACAAATTCATAATTTCACTGTTTACATCCACTTTCAACTTGACTTTGATTGCAGCCAAAAGCCTTGTAACAATGTCCTTCGTGTTTTTTTCTGCTTTTCAGAATGCTTCTATTTTAATCATCTTCATATTGTTCTCAGACCTGTTCCTTTTTATATTTACTGTACATGTGCCAGATGTCATTGTAAATATCCTTGGGACCTGGTTATGGGCTAACAAGGATATGACGTTGTATGTTGTGACTAACATATTAGTGTTCTCTTGATCCGTTTCCATGTTCTAGACAATCTCTGCCCTTTTTGATCGCCCGACTGTGCCTGCATTATCACAGCTTCCCTATCCACTTGTGCCTCGCTCACCATAATCAAAATGAATATGCGTTAACTTTTGCTTCTATTACCTACTTTTTCAGGTCCGTAGAGAGTACAGGAAATTTTTCCGCGCAAATGCCGGCAAGAAGATTTATGCGTTCATAATTCAGAGAATAGTAAGTGCAACAGATTGTATTGTTGATTGGTGAATTGTGTTGGTTATTTCCTTTACATGGTGTACTAGACTACTCTTAGGTCAACAGATCTAGATAATTTGTCTACACCATGCTATAATATGGCCACCAAATCTTGTGGGCCAGTAGGAAGTTGCAATGTCATACTGATGCTTCCTATTGGATGGCTGTTTAAATGCTCTACGGCAACACTGATGACTACCGGTGACTATAGTTAAAAATAGTACAGTTTAGCAACAGAGGATTCCCTAATTACAATGTTGCATTGTATAATAATCTAATAAATAAAATGTTTGTCTGACAGAATTGCTGCTTCAAATTAGCAAATGGAAAATGAAGCATGGTATCAATTAGTCCTTAATAGGAACGATATAATGTTCAACAAATGTTACCAGGCTTTGTGATATTCCAGGGACATCAAAAGGACACTCGCAAGTAAAAGAAGCTGTAGCCAGTGGGGGAGTATTATGCAGTACACTGTATTATTATTTTAATCTCTCTGGCCTTGTAAAGGAGTTTAATACCCAATCCCATCCTGTCCAGCTTTTAAATTCAGGAGTGGCTATTGAAACACAAGTTCCCTTCCCAGTTGAGGCAACATTTAAAAAAATATTTAATTTGTTTTGGGGTTTTATAATTGTTGTATTTTACATAGAGGCAAAGTATATATATATGTGTGTGTGTATATATATATATATATATATATATATATATATATATATATATATATATATATATATATATATATATGTATGTATATATATATAGTCAGATAAGACAGTTGGCACTCCAATAGGTGCTGGTAAGCCACAGGTGCACGTCCCATATAGAGAATGTAGTTATACGTTACCGTTCCAAGGATTGGTAAACAAGAGACAGCACTCAAAGTTGAAAATCAAAGTGTATTAGTGAAAGCAAAAATACATCCAGAAACCCAACGTTTCGGTCCTACAGAATGGGACCTTCCTCAGGGGGATACAAAGATATATGTATATAGATACAGATACAATATGTATATATATATATATATATATATATATATATATATATATATATATATATATATATATATATATATATATATATGTATATATACAGTATATATGTATATATACATATATATGGAAGATGTTACTGCTGTTTGTGGTGCGTGCATACCTGTGAGGATCCAGGAGAGCTGAGTGGTCCACGATGGTGTGGGAACAGGACAGGCTTTTGGTGATCTTGATGTTCAACTCAAGGTGTCAGCGCCTCCAGCTCCAGTGGGCTCCAGGATTTCCAGAGACAGTCCCCACTAGAACAGATTTCTTTCACACCCCTGCCCAATAGACTGTAGACTCAGGCAGGGTTATATGAAAAGGAATGCTTTATTTGGCAGTCACTGCAGATGTTACACAGCGGATGCAGATAGGTCACAGAGCATCCCAGGCCTCTGGATGGTGCTGGGCTCTCTGTATTCTTGAGGCCTCTGATCTCTCTGGCCTAATCAGTCCAGGAGTGACTAACTGGCCTGGCTCACTCCCAGCTGGGAGGAGCAGCACACACCTCCTCTCTCTAGGAGGGGTGCACAACAACTGAACTATCTTTTGGCACTTCGTCTCTGAGACTCCAGAAGGGGAGGGCACAAGGTCTGTAACATGATTGGATGTACATAGACCCTGAGTCGCCACCAGTTCCGTCACTCAGAGAGTCAGCATGAGGGGTGTCAATGCCCCTAGGATAGCCTGTCACAGCCTGTAGCTACTAAGAACTTACGTGACAGGAGGCAGAGAGGCAGTCTGGACCAGCCATGCTACATATTATTTTTATTATTATATTATTATTATTAATTAACTTATTAGTGACCCTTAAAGTATTTATTTAAGTTGGTAGCTTCCTTTAAACAAGACTACTGTTACATTTCCATTTTCTTTGCCCCCAAGTAATTCTATTCCTATCTGATCATTATTGATTTGCCTTTTATCACTTTGGCTAACGATGGCAGCAAAGTGATCTTGAACAAAATATCAAAACAATCTGGACACCGTTTTAGCAAGCTCAAAACCCAAACCCACTAAATTATATACAGTATAAATATGTTTGTGTCAATTGGAGTACTACTGGAATAGTGACCTAATGTATCCAATAATAGACAAAGAAGCCCCAGTGCTACATCCAGTGTAACATATTATTTTCATTGCTATCTTTTTTCATCTGTTTGTTCTTCTCATACTGTAAGTATGGATCATTTAGTCTACAACCATGTCAATGTAACCCTCTTAACAGGTCATACACTACAAATGTTTTATATTTCTGTTTTTTTTTTTAACTCAAATTTCATGGAAGTCTTTCAGAGGAGGGGTGAGTGGAAAAATATAAAAAAGGAAAGAGGGGGGGGGGGGGGGGTACAAAATAATAAACCCGGGGTGAGGGGGCTTTTGGTGCACGTCCAGTTACAATTTTACAGAACAAAGCATCTTATAACATTCAATCACACAGCTGGTATATATAACAGTTTTTACAACATCATTGAATGGGTATTGTTTTGGAGGAAATAAAAATATAGTCTATACGGGAGTATGATCCATGATGAGGGGAGTAGAAAGTAAACTCCTTGCCTCTTGGGTTGAGTTCTCTCCACCCATCCGCCAATTGGAGCTCCTCCAAACCTTTAATCAGGGCCCTATGGTCTGCCCTTCGGTGGAGGGATGGGCGCCCAGTCCTGTCAGTAGTCGGGTCCATGGCTAGGTTGAAGTCCCCTCCCAGTACAATCCTACCCGTGGCATATTTTTTTAGGATACTAAAAAATGTAGAGAAAAATTTGGCACTGGCTTCGTTAGGGGCATAGACATTGGCAAAAGCCAGGTCCTGACCATAGAGAGTTCCTGATAGGATTAAATACCGACCGTCCACATCTGATTTAGAGTGAGTAACTTAAAAATGGGATCTTATTATTAAATAGAATCGTGACCCCTTTTTTTTTTTGCTGGAGTAACCGAATGAAAAACCTGTTTGTATTGTTTATCAAAAAATGAGGGGATCTTATCCTTCTTGAAGTGCGTCTCCTGTAGGAAGTACATCGCTTTTATATATCATATTCTGTCATTGCTTTTTTCCTCTTACAAGGTTCGTTAAGATCCTTGACATTATGTGATGTAATTACTAGTGCCATTTATATGCGTGGAGCGAAGTTATCCTGCCCTTCAATGGGGTTGTCAGCAAATTGTATAATTGGTGAGGTGGAAAGCGCCTTGGTCTGAGTGTAGGAGGGTAGTACCCTGGATGAAGGGAGGGGGTGGAGGGAGGGGAATAAATTAGAGCTTTTAGGGACAGGTATGTCCTGTTGCTCGAGTACCCTTGGGTAAAACGACAGAGTGTAATTCCAAGGGGTAAGCAGTGGTGCATGCACCTAAATGCACCAACCTCCCGGCCATGGCAGGGAACCTCAAATTAAATGCAAAACAAAAATTACATCAGTTTATAACCAAATATTGCAACAATATCTATCGATAGTATTTTTTTAAAAAACTTTTTCCTTGTTTATAACCACAAAGATCCACAACAATATGTAACCTATTTCTATTCTGAGGGAGGTATCCGGTGGTCAGACCCCTGACGGAGCCCAAATGGGAACCCTCAGGGTCATGAGCTTCCCGGATACACCATGGGGTATAACCCTCCTTTCTTTTTTATACTTCTGTGATCGGTGAATTCTAAACAGTTGGGGGGTGGAGGGTAGGAGGGGGGGAAAGGGGGGAAAGAGAAAGGAGTGGGGGAAAAGGGGGGGAGGGAGGGCAATTGTAACAACATATAACCAGCCTTAACTGTCAGCTAAACCTATGCCTGTGACGTCTACCTTTTAGCGCTACACAAACAAATTGTCCCCTGCCCCTTTAATTCAATGTCCTCTTTTCTTGTGAACTTTACCACAGATACAAAAGTACTTTTTGGGAATGAAGAATAAGGTGCCTTCTGTGTCACCAATAGACAACAATTGGCCAACAAGACCTTACCTCTTCTTGGACTCAACAAACAATGAAATGAAGAGGATTTTCCATTTGTGGAGGGTACGGGTTTGATTTAACTCATGCAAACTGTAATCATCTGGTTTAACGTTTCTAGTGTATTCCTGTTTAGTACATCTTAGGAAAATATTTCCTTCCAACATTGGACAGTAAATGAGGTGTGCAAGCCATAACATTTTGAAAGAGAGCCAAAGGTTTTAGTTGGACTCCTGTAGCCAAGAATGAGCCACAAGTGGGAAAATAATGCTGACAAGTTCAGTTCCTTGACACTTTCTGTTCTTTTCCCAAGAACATTCAGCCTTTTGACTCTTGCTACAAGGGGGGCCAGTGACACATTGCCATGAAGAAGGTATCGGTGCAATCCCAGTTAGCAATATCCATCACGGGTTTCCATAAAGTGAAAGCTCATGTTAATTACTACCATATTTAGATTAAAGGAGCAACTAACCTCCATTTTTGTTTTACGGGATGGAAACTAGGGGTATCCTCTAGAGCTGCACCACACTATTTTCAGATCTGTGGAGGTATGGGGCCAGTAAACCCCTTAAAGCCCATTGCACGTGGTCTAAGGTGTCTTCCGGCACTGGAAGGTGTCTTTATGGCATAGCTAAACTGTATTTTTATCATCATTATGCCTCGGGTTGCAGGGGTGGATCAATTCTGCCAGATTGCCAAGTATAGAAGCAAGAAAGTGTATGGTTTTCAGTAAAGGGCTCACTCAAATTTCCTATTTAGCTTTAAGACCAAAGCAATGAGCTGAAGAGTAATCATATTGTAAGAATACTGCATTTGAAGTGGGTGAACCTGATTTAAATGCCAGTGTCAGCACTGATCTTGAGCAAGACACTTTGGACCATGTTTACTAAGCATCACTATTCCATAAGGGACCTTTCAGAGCTGGAATACTCCTTACTGTCTTCGAGTTAATGAGCCTGAAAGTGACTTATGGAATTACACCGCTTAGTAAATTTGGGCTTTAGCTCTTTGGGGGTAGAGACTCGTTGTGCCTGCAAAATTAACTGTAGGGCTACATTAACACTATATAAGAAACAATTATTATTATTATTATTATTTATATATAATATGATTTTTTTTTAATGAGTGCTTATGCAAAAACAAATGTATATTCTGTTCTTTTTTTCTAGTGTAAAAAGTACAGGGACCAATTCACAGAGCAGAAGAAGTTCATTTATGATGAAAAACTGGAGGCCAGTGAACTCTTCAAGAACAAGAAATCATTGTATACTGCCAGGTAACCTCAACCTCAATATCTCCAAATGTGAGATATACAGTTTAGATGTTCTAGTAATAAGAGAGTCTATCATAAAAAGGTTGGAGCGTTATGAAATGGAATGTCCACCATGCTAATTTAACTTGAAGCCATCTATGGTATATAAGGACATTTTGATACCAAGATCAGAGGGTTTCACCCTTTTCTTTCGAGAGTAGATATAAAGCTGAAGATGGGAAGTTCTGCAAAGGTGTGTTTTGACAAGACCATGAAACAGATACGAAGAGCATACGGTGGGCAAACAATAGCAAACACCTTCTGGAGTATTTACAGATGTAGCAGACTTTATTGTACCTGCATTAACGCTACAAGGATATTTAAAACACAAGATACACAATATTACACCCCTTAACATGTGTGTTAGAGATAAAAAAACAATATACTGTATGTGTGTGCATGTACAGTGTCAATGATGGCAAGCTGTCCATGCCCATAGGCAGCTATGCAGCCCCAAACCATCACACTGCCAAAAACCATGCTTGATGGTTGAGATGAGGTTCTTCTGTTCGAACGCAGGGTTGTTTTCGTAAAACATAACATTTCTCATTGAGGCCAAAAAGTTCTACCTTTACGCTTGTCTATCCAGAGAACATTAGTCTAGAAGTCTTGTGGATCATCTATGCGCTCTTTGGCGAACTTCAGACAGTCAGCATGGTTCTTTTTAGAGTGTAGTGGTTTGCTCCTGGCTATCCTACCATGAACACGATTTTTTTGCAGTGTTTTTCTTATAGTTGAGTCATGAACACTCACACTAGCCAAGGCGAGAGTGGCCTGCAGATCCTTGGATGTTACTCTGGGTTTTTTTGTGACTTTATGCATAATTTTCCGGTTTGTTCTTGGAGACATTTTGGTAGATTGACTTTCTCCATTTGTGGATTGGTGGAGCCCCAAATACTTAGAAATGGTTTTGTAACCCTTTCTAGAGTGCTGAGCATAAATAACTGGTTTTCTGATTTCCTCCGAGATTCCTTTTGATTGTAACATGATGTGTTTCCACACACATTTATGGTGAAGGCCAAACTCGCAAAGTTTCTGATCTTTATTTAGGATGGGCCCTCCACCCTATATAGCTCACCCTGAAGATCTACCTAATTATTAAACACCCAATTCTAATTATCCCCTTTAATTTAGCTGATAAAACGAGGGATTCACTTACTTTTGCACATAGTGTACCCTGACTCTTAGTACATCATTTTGTTTAAAAAGAAATGGCATTGATTAATATAAACCCAATTGGATATTTAAGAAAAGACTAATTTTGATTCAAGAAAAGGTTATCATGGAAAAACTATGGAATTTCCATAATTATCATTGGGGTTCACAAACTTGTTCTCGCCACTGTGTGTGTATGTATATATATTTACATTTGAAGTTATGGTGGGTGAAAAAAGCGACAAAATACCTCCACAGGTACATATAGCCAGTATTTGACAAACCTATACATTTGCACCCCCGGGCGAGTGGATTTAACATTGTGGCGAGCTCCAATTGGCCAAACAGCACACATGTGGTACTAGGTGGAGTAGATTTTTTTGTTCGGCGAGTAGATTTTTTGGTGATTTGTCGATCCACTGCATATCTATATCTATAAGTCTCAAATAATGTTAGTGTGTGTATGTCAGTCCCACAGCTCATTGGCCTGCGGGGTGGGGTGAAGTCACGGCCACGCCTACGCAGGCCGTGACAGTCACACCACACTCACACCGCGTGCGCCTCTGGACCGACCCACACTCACCGCCTCCCGCCTCTCGCCCCTGCGCCGCACTCACCACCCCGCCGCACTCACGCCGACCGACGCACTAACCGCACTCACGCCGACACCGCCTCGCATCACGCCGCCGCCTTCCACTTGCCCACTCGGCTCTTCTCCGCCGGGAGCACTGGGGGGGGGAGGGGAACAAGAAGCCAGCACCCGCCTCCCACCTCTCAACCCTGTGCCGCACTCACCACCCTGCCGCATTCCGGCCCGCCGCACTCACGCCACCGCCTCCCGCCCGCTGACATGCCACCGGACTCACGCCGACGCCACCTGTGACATCACGCCGCCGCCTTCCGCCCGCATCATCTCCGCTGAGAGTGCTGGGAGCGCCGGGGGGAGGGGAATAAGAAGCCAGCGGTGAGGCCAGGTCGGGAACCTGCGACCGGGTAGCACACCCCCTCTCCCCCCAAATTAGCAGCTCTGCATGGGGTGTGGGGGAGGGAAGAGTCGGGACAAACACAGCCTCCCCGTGTCCCCCTTCCTCCACACACACACACTGCCTGCCTCCTACACACACTGACTGCTTGACACACACACTGACTGCTTGACACACACACTGACTGCTTGACACACACACTGACTGCCTGACACACACACTGACTGCCTGACACACACACACACTGACTGACACACACACGCACACACTGACTGACGCACACACACTGACTGACGCGCACACACACACTGACTGGACGACGCACACATACACACTGACGTACGCACACACACACACACACACACACTGACTGGCTGACGCACACACACACTGACTGGCACGCTCACACTGACTGACACGCATACATACTCACACTGACTAACGCGCACACACACACACACACACACACACTGACATGTCATGCACACACACACTCAATGACCACACACACACACACTGCCTGACGCACACACACACTTTGTCTGACGCACACACACACACACACACAAACACACACACACTGCATGAAGCTGTAAAGGGGGGAAGCTGTAAAATGTGGGGGGAATGGATTGATATGAACGGGGACAAACAGAGAGGGGGGAGACGGGAAGAGAGAGGGGAGCGGATAGAGGAGAGAGAGAGGGGGGGGGGGACAGAGAGAGAGATGGAAGGGAGAGTGGCGAGGGGACAGTGAGAGGGGGGAGGGAGGGGAGAGAGAGGGGAGCGGGAACATTACATCCCAGGCAATGCCGGGTATATAAGCTAGTAGCCAATAAAGATTATCACTTGTGAGCACATTCAATTGTCTTAGACAGGTCTGCAACCCTGCCTTTCACCATTATCACCTAACATGCAGTGCTTCCACTGCAGCAAGGGATTCTGGGAAATGACATGCAAATGACAACACAAGGTATCACCTTTTGCCTGAAATCCATTTTACATGGAACCCTTATAAGAAAATGCACTGCTGTTCACACTGCTTTTAAGCACAGCATTGGATTAGATGCAAAGCCAGTCAAACCACTCAGACAGCTGTTTTGACCTTGTGGGTCTCATCAGTTGGTTGTACTGGCTTTGCAATTTTCAAGGCTGGGTAGGTTTACCATACACATTTTAAGTTATGGTGTATATATATTTATATACACACACGCGCGCATGCACAATTAAATGCTCCTCCTTTTACAGAAGCCAATAGAAAGTCCTAGTGTTCCATTGGTTGAAAAATAAATTAGATATCTTTACTGATGGAAAGTTATAAGAGGGCTGTAGAGCTTCAAATGATAGAATATGGGAAACATTTGTATGTGTTATCAGTCACATGCTAGAAATAATCCTTATATCAATCATATTGGTTGCAGCACATCTCTCCTTAGAATGGAATAAAGACAAAATAACATTAAAGGTGAAAGAAGTAAAAGAATATACAGTTGTGTCTGTGTAATAACTGTTAAACACCTTACTCCTTCGGCTGCCAAACAAAATGGGATTATAAACACGAGCAAAATTCTAATATTCACAATAGAATTTTGTAGAAAGCAGATGAGTACAATCGTATCTTGGCTTAATATCTTAATTTTTTAACTAAACTTTGAAAGTTGTTTTGTTTTGTGATATTGTTTTCCGAAATATATAATTCTTGCCATTATCTGAGCTGCCATCTTTTCACAGAGCAGCTAGAAAAACATTTTGTAGCCAGACTGGAGATTCAATGCAAACTTCGGTTTGTTGAGCATCAATTCAACTTTGATGCAGTTGTCTTGGAGATTTTGTCATAGAGGGAAGAAACCGCAATAGTTGGAATATTAACTTTTTTAGGTCGCAGTAATGTAGACTCTAAATTGGCAAACTGTGCTTTTACTTAATTATAGTCATACGGCTCTTATTGCTTCAGGCACTACAAGAATATCTATCTGATTTGGTTTACTTAAGACTTTGTTCTGCCAACATGTCTGAATTACATAGCACTTCTTAGTGACTGACTATTTTCTCACTTCATATACTCTATCTATCTATCTATCTATCTATCTATCTATCTATCTATCTATCTATCTATCTATCTATCTATCTATCTATCCATCCATCATATTTATAGCAAATGGAAATATTACTGTATGCTCATTTGCATGTCTTAGGCAGGTCTGCAACCCCGCCTTTCACCATTATCACACAGCACTTCCACTGCAGCAAGGGATTCTGGGAAATGACATGCAAATGAGTACACAGTGCTGTGTGCTGGGTTATAATGGTGAAAGGTGGGGTTGCAGACCTGCCTAAGACATGCAAATGAGCATACAGTTATATTTCCATTTGCTATATGCTTTGCTGTGGAGGGTTTTTGTCACTTTTTGTGCGTGTGTGCGTGTGCGTGTGTGTGTGTGTGTGTGTGTGTGTGTGTGTGTGTGTGTGTGTGTGTGTGTGTGTGTGTGTGCGCGCGCTCACCAAATGTATATATTTCATTATAGTGTATGTATTTTTGTATATCTATATAATCTACATATATTTGGGGATTTTTTTGGAAGGGCATTGCACTATTTTTAGATTTTCACAAGACCACTAATTATCTGACTTTTCATTTATGTTGAAACAGTAAGTTAACTTTTACAACTGTGCGTGTCAAAAATATATATTACACAAAGGCGGTAACATTACTACTGAGCTATTCCTTCATATTTTGGTCCATATTTACAAAGCCATTTTCTGGCATAAGACACTAGTTTAGCGCTGGATGACCACTTACAGCTCATTGACGTCCGTGAGCTATAGGTTATCTTCCAGCACCCGCAAAGGACTTACGACAGAGTAAGTAAATGTGGGCTATAATATTTAATAATAAATGGTTTTATTAAAAAATTGAGTTGCAAAAAATTTGCACAGCTGTGTAATATTTCTACTATTTTATAGCATCCGTTATTAACTATTTATTTTTTCTTATAATAGTTCTAATTATTATTTATTCTTAGCGTTGGACAGCCATTCCAAGGGGATTACTTGGAAATCAGCAAAAACCCCAAGTATAAAAAGCTAACTGATGCCGTAGAAGAAAAGATCATAATCGCTGATACTGTGAACAAGATAAACAGAGCCAATGGGAAGGTAAACGTTTCTTCTTAAAACTAGAATCATTGCATTTGTTCAGACAAACATTAGGGAAGTCAGGGCAAATATTTTGCAAGCAGAAATTCTTATACCTTCACTGACTGAGGGGCCAGCAACGCATTACAAAGCAGTGGGAAAAGCAGCAGAAGGGTTAAAGCCGGTGTTCTCTGCCATTTATTGCTGTTGACCCCTAATACCTGATGCTTTTCTAACCCAGTGCACCAATTCACCAACACGCCCTGATGCACATGCAGACAGAAGTACACACGTTAAACATGAATAACTAAAGTTGATGGAATGGACGAATTCCTTTTATCTATTATTCTTAGAACCCTTATAGCCCAGACTCCCTAATAAACTTCTGGTTTTTGTACTAACTATTTCTTGTGTAAATCAAGTTTAAATCTGTTTTTATAGTGCCATCACCATTAAAAACAAATTTAATTAGGATTGCACTGTTTTCTACAGAATCTAATTTCCAATTTCCTACAGTTTTTTTTTGGTTTTTTTGTGTGTGTGTGTGTATGTTTGATAATAAATGTAACTAGAGAAATGGAACAAGAGCCCAGAATGTTCCTATTCGGTTAAGAATTCCATGTACAGTACTGGATCTTGAAATACAGATTCTTTAAAATCCGTAAGCTTCTGGGCATCCTATTGTTGGACCTTTTTACCAAACTGTAAACCAAATGTTTACCAAATGTTCGAAACGTTATTGGTTGCCTCATCCAGAAAGCAATAACACAATAAATGGCCATGTGTGAAGCAAGTATGTCATTACCCTGATGCATAGTGTTACCTATATTATGTTTTGACCAGCAAAGCTGCTTTAAACGTTAAACCCCTTCTACAATATTATTTATAATGGAAGAACATGGCAGATGAAATCAGATGAAGGTTTATTTATGGCCTAATGATGTCACTACCCTTATTTGTAAGAGTAAGCTAATAACCAGTAAAGATGAGACTAGCAAGGGATTTTGGGAGAGGTAAAGCAATTATAGTATCCCTGATACAGTGCATTTCTTTAACCAATATTTCAATAATGTAGTGTGCAACTGTTTTATTCAGAACTATAGTTTAAATGTAGCACCACAAGCTCAACTTTACTTTAAATTCTTAGGGTGCATCCAGGATTTTCTTATTGACCAAGAGTAATGTCCTAATTGCCGACCAGAAATCGGGACAGATCAAACTAGAAGTCCCTCTGGGAGATGTCACCAAAGTTAGCATGAGCTCCCAAAGTGACGGTTTCTTTGCTGTCCATCTCAAGGAGGTAAGTCAAATATTCTGTGATGTACACGTGAGTTTAGCTACATGTATAGTGACACTTGACGTGTTGGAGCACTATGTGAAATATTTTGTGATCTGTTAAATTACATGTAAATTAAATGACAAGTGATTTGCTAAATTAAATATTCTGTTTTAAATTCAAATGCATTGAATGATCATTAATACAATATACTTGAAGATTGTCATTTTATATATCTAATAATCTCCTAAATTGGATGTAAAATAAATATGCAGTGATAGCTAAATTGCGCACATTAATTTAACTGAAGCTACTGTCCCTTTTAATAACATATAGATATAACAGACTTTATAGTCCCCTTTGGTGGGATATGCAGTGATATTCTGCACTAACACTGCAATTGAGCCCTATGGAAACTCAGCGATTTTCTGTGTTATAAATTTTAACAGGATGTCATGTTATCTGTGGTGAAAATGTCACACCCTACATATGTACAGTATTAAAGTAATCCATCATGTTAAATATTCTATAATCTGCTACATTATTTACATAAACTAAAGCATTCTTCCAAGTTATATTTTCCTAGTTGGATAGAAAATGTTCCCCGTGAGGGACGCCCTATAAATAGCAACACATTTCCTCCCCAGGTAGTCTCTTTCTGCCCTATGTTAGCTGAGGTAGTGTTTTTTGTGTTTTGGAAGTTTAGAAATGGGGCTTACCCGACTGCTGTAGGTAGTTCTGGACTATTTCTCCCACTGAAGTCTGAACTCCAAGTAGTTACCTGTCCATGGACCAACCAGCCGACAATGTTGCAAAGCACCGTGGAGCTGCAGTCAGTCTGCAGACACGCGCCTAAGCACTTGCCCCCTCGTCAGCTTTGGCGGATGATACCACGCAGCCGGTGGATGGACAGACATGACACCGCTGCTCTGCTACTAAAAATGCTGGCAGACACTCAAAGGAGCCTGTTCAAGCGGGACAAAATTGCCCAGAAAGTAGAAGGACTGCTCAGAAGCTGTACAGCTTGCAGAGGTTGGAAAGTCCAACCAAATCTGCTAGTCTAATCAACTTGCTTGAAATGGATGCTGGTTCAGGAAAGGGTGCTATCCCTAAAAGTATAAGGTTGGCCCAAGGGAGTTTGTCAGTATTTGCTGTTTTGCTTGTTTTGTTTTTCTAAAAAGAGATCGCAACAATTTACCTATATGTTACCCAGAGGAAGGTGGAGTTAAAATGGCTTCCGGATCTACAATTAAAAAGAAGGTTGAAAGGAAAGGGCTTTGGAGAATGAAAAACTCTGAGGACTGCTTCAAGGAAGCAGCAAAGGAACCTATGGAGCCAATGTCTTATTTAATGTTGTGGATGAAGGATGTAGTAACGCAGAGAATTGAGTTAGCATTCTCCAAGTCTCCAAACAAAGGTCAAAAACGCACAGGGTCACATACCAGTCTGGAGAGACTACAGTACTCCTCCTCTGAGGAGTTGGAAGGAGAACAATTCTGCAGCATGGAAGCAGATTTTGAATCATCAGATAATGACTATTCCACAGAGGAATCGTCAGCGTTTGATTTGGAGCTCATAGCCTCTTATTATGGCAGGGAGTGAAGTTCTGCACTTGGAGAATGAACCCATCCCTACGGAAACGAAGGTCTCCACAGAGCCTATAAGCTTTGTTGTGCATGAAATAGTAAAGGAAATAATCAAGAATGAATGGACACAGCCAGACGAGAGTGACGATGTCCTGAAAATTCACCAGAATGTATCCATTCAGGAAAGAGGATGTGGAAGCCTAGGATTCACCTCCTAAGGTGGATGCCATATCATCTAGATTTGCAAGATCTAAAACACTTTCAGTGGAGGACACAGCCTCATTTCAGGACTTCTGGATATACATATGGGAGGGGGGTTAAGAAGATCCTTTATGGCTGCAGGAGCAGCATGTAAGCTAGCGGTAGCCATAACTTCGGTCTCTAGAAGAGCATTGAAACTGTGGATTGCAAACATAGAAGAAGCTTTTAAGAAAGGAGTTAAAGGATCTCCGATCATCAAGACGCTCTCTGAGCTAAAATTAGCAGCAGAGTTCATATCTGACGCATTATTGGACTCGGGTAACCTGGCAGCACGATCAATAGCTTTGTCTGTGGCAACTAGGAGAGAACCCTGAGTGCGACATTGGCAGGTGGACTTCACTTCTAAAAACTATGCATGTTTCACTTCGAGGATCATCACCTTTTTGGGAAAGGTTTGGACACAATAATAGAGAGCTTAAGGACGAAAGAGTATTTTCCTACCGCAAGAAAGACTAGATTTGGAAATTCAGCTATGATGTGAGAGAACCAACACACGCAACATGAGGTCATATAGACCTGGAAGATCGTATTCAACACAACCCACGTTGCGGGGTGATCAAAGTTCTCTTTTTTGTGGTCCAAGAAGAGGTGGCCCCTCATATAAAATGTCTGGAAGGTTCGCATGAAATGAGATCGGCTCAGGCAACCGTGTCAAAGGAAGGCTCCATCAATTTCGGGAATTCTGGGCCCACACCATTTCGGAGTCCTTGGGTAAAAAATAGTTATTAAAGGTTATTGTATAATAATTATTAATAGACAATGCGGCAATTCAGCTAGTACCAAGATCAGAAAGATTTCAAGGAATCTACTCAGTTATGTTTCTGGTAAGAGACTAATGGAACATTCAGAACAGTTACGGATTTGAGACGTGTCAACACTCTGCTCAATATAAAGAAATTCAGTAATTGAAAACAATAATCACGGCAATGAAACAGGTGGATTGGCTAGTATGAGTGGATTTAAAGGACACATGCTAATATGCGAAAGACACAGAAGATTTCTGAGGTTCTCCATAGAACAGGTGCATTCACAATGCTTCCCTTTGATCTTGCCACTTCCTTCAAGATCCTTCACAAAGGTTGGTGTAACTCTCATGGCCGAACTATAAGGGATCTGTTTGATACCTAAGATGGCCACCGCCATGATGTGGCCTCATCCTTACTGAACCAATCATGACCATCTTGCTTCCTGGCAATTCCTGCCATAAGTTCCTGACAGGAAGTGACCTCATCTTCACTGAAGTAATGGTCATCTTCCTGACAATTCCTGCCCCTTAATTCCTGACAGGAATTAAGCACCTATCTGGCCCTCATTGCCAGCAGCTGCTTCTGGCCTTTAAGTAGCAGGCAGTTGCTCTCTGACTTTGCTCCTGCAAAGTACCCAGTTCCTTGTTCCTATCTTGCCTGTGTTTGGATTCCTGCTTGGACTTGACCTCCCCTGCCTGCCACCTGCCTCAACCCCGGAATTGGATCTGACATTCACTGCCTGCCTCCTGCCTTGACCCTAGAATTGGACTTGACTACCCCTGCATTCCAGGCCAAGGTCAGTGTACTACTCCCTACCTCTGCCCTTTGGAACCGTAACCTGTATTGCAGTATTGCACGAACCATGCAATGGACCCGCAGAGGTAGGGAACACCAACCCCCACCCTTCTCCCATTAATTGGAGATTCCTGCCATGACCTTGCAAGTTCCTCTCCCACCTTGGATCGTCCGGAGGTCTCTCTGAAGGGAGGGTGCTATGGGGCTTTGGTGCGGCCAGCACCTGCTTTCTTGTGCCTTGCACCCTGGTTATTCCTCAGCCTGGATCCCTGCCTTTTTCCTTTTTGTGACCAGGTTACTGCATGCTTTGTCCTGCCTGAACTTCCACATGGACCCCTGCTTGTCCTCCTCTTGTTACCCACATATGGACATTTCTCCCTCCATTAGAGAGGTATCGAAAACCGTTGTGTAGGACCTGCTAAAGAGGGTTTACCATGTGTCAGGGTCGCCTAGACCTCCTGCCTAGCCATAGCTTCCTTGTCCACTGGGTGTGCTGCTGCCTTCTGTTGGCTCATGGTTCCTCTGTCTGTCTGTCTTCTTGTTGCTCCTGTCTCTGTCCTTATAGCTTGCTTCCTGTCTGTTGCTTTTGCCTTTGCTTGAAGTCAGACTCCTTATGCACATGCTTCTGATCCTGATCTGTTTTCTGTACCTGTACCTGTACTATAGAAGTCTGTTCACAGTAAAAGCCCTTGCTGGTAATCTGGCTTGTCCCTGTTTGTTCCTGTTCTAAGTCCCTGCCCCCAGACCTGTCCTTGCTCCCCTGTCCTGTTCCAGTCTCCTCGTTGCCGACCTCTGTTTGTTACCTGACTTCGCTACCTGCCGCCTGCCTCGGACCTCTGCTTGTTTCCTGACTTCGCTACCTGCCGCCTGCCTCGGACCTCTGCTTGTACCTGACTTTGCTACCTGCCGCCTGCCTCGGACCCCTGCTTGTGACCCCTACTACGCTCATGCTGTTCCGGCCACCGAGATCCTACCCGCCACAGGAGTCTCCCGTGACACCATGCTGTGGTTGCAGGCTTATAATTCTTTGGCCAAAGTATTTTACTAAAGAACCCTTACTTATGTACATAGTTCTGTTACTCACTTCCGCCCTCACTGAGGATTCGGCAGTCTTTGCGGCTACTGGCACTATGCCTTTAAGGAGGCTGGATGTTTTCCAGATAGCACCAGACCATGGAGTTCTGTTCCTGTGAGCTTCCAGGTTGTTCTGTTTATAGTTCCTGTTCCGTTCATAGTTCCCAGCCTTGCACACCGCCTTGGTAAGAACTTTCTCTTGGCTGTTTTCCTCCAAGCCCATAGACGATCGTCCGGAGTTTGACCCTGAAGGGGAGAGGAAATACTATAAGGCATCTGTTTGATACCTAAAATGGCCGCTGCCATAAAGTGACCACATCCTCATGTAAGCAGTCGTGACCATCTTGCTTCCTGGGATTTTCTGCCCCTCACTTTGTGGCAGGAAGTAAGCCTCTCTTTGGCTCTTATTGCTAGCAGCCTCTTTTGGCCTTTAAATAGCAGGCAGTTGCTCTCTGACTTTGCTCGTGCAAAGTGCCCAGTTCTATGTTCCTGCCTTGCCTATATTTGGATTCCTGCTTGGACCTGACCACCCCTGCCTGCTGCCTGCCTTGACCCTGGAATTAGAGTTGGCTACCCCTGCATTCCAGGCTTCAGATCCCAGGCCAACGTCAGTGTACTACTCCCTATCTCTGCCATGCGGCTCCATATCCTGTCCTGCAGTCAGCAGCGTTACATGAACTATGGAAGGAAGGTAGCCAAATACTGTATACCATTATTTGAATGACATTTTATTAAAGGCACGAGACAAGTCTCAATTACTCCAACATTTAAAGTGCTGGATTTCTTGACCATGCATGGATGGTTAGTGAACTTTGAAAAAGTCACCTAATCCCAATGCAAAATATAAGATATTTGGGAGTACAATTCGATACTCAAACAGGCGTGGTTTTTGATCATCATGAAGAGAGAGAGAACCTTAAAAAAACATTATCAGGTCCAGCAATCAGCTGTCAGCCAGGCAATGTATGAGTTTCATCGGCACGCTCTCAGCCACTATTCAAGTCGTAAAATGGGAGAGAGGGGACATGGGCTTTCCAGCAAAATGTTCTAAAACAGTGTGAAAGTCAGACAAAAGACCCACTCCAGTCTATTGTGCTTCCACAAAGGGTGAAATAATCCTTAGTGTGGTGGAAACAGGTTATAAACATAGAAAGAGGATATTCCTTACAAGAACATGTCTGGTTTATGCTCACGATTGATGCAAGTGGCACAGACTGGGGTGCCCAACTTGGCACCAATGTAGCCCAATGAAAGTGGCCTCCCAGGTGTCACAATGTACCAGCAAATGTTCTGGAATTGAGTGATAATGCTTGGCAGTAAATCACTTCTCATGACAGATACAAGGAAGCAGCTTCAAAATTCAGTCTGACAACCGAACAGCGGTAACGTATATAAGGAAACAAGAGGGAACAAGAAGTTCAGTTCTTCTACAAGAAGTATTCCCCATCTAACATCTAACCAACCTTACCTCAATAAAAATTGCAGGAAAGAAAAATCTGCAAGCCGATATTCTCAATCGGTGGACTTTAGAATCAGGAGAATAGTCCCTGCCAGGGACTCTCTTCAGACAGTATAAGCATGGGGAATTTGAGATAGACTTGATGGTGGTAGCATCAAGCAGAAGGGCAAACAAATTCTGTTCAAGAGAGAGTCACCCGAAAGCCACCTGGGTGGAGGTGTACATATTTCCTCCAATGTCTTTCATACTGAGGGTACTTGGGAAGATAAGGCATGATGGGATGGAAGTAGTGGCAATACTTCCAAACTGGCCACGCAGAGCCTGGTTTCCACAATTTAGCAACATGGTGATGGACAAATGATGGCAATTGCCAGTGTTCCCAGGTCTTCTCTCTGAGGGTCCAGTTCAACATTTCAATCCGGAATCCTGGAATTTGATGGCCTGGAGGTTGAACAGAGCTTGCTCAATACCAGGATTGTGTCAGTCATACAGACCTTGATGGCAGCAAGGAAGATCTCAACATTACGGTGTATTACAGGATTTGGCAATGTTTTTTTCACTAACGTGAACGCCAGAATATAACATATTTGGATTAATCTGTTCCAGCAATCCTAGAATTTCTACAGGAGCTCTTGGAGGCAGGGCTCAGTGCTAGTTCCATGAAGGTACAAAAATCAGCATTGTCAGCACTATTGGGAAGACCGCTAGCTGCACTTGATCTTATCAGGTTTTTTCAGGCCTTAAAGAAAACTAGACCACAATTTAAGGATCCAATTCCCACCTGAGATTTACCCATTGTTCTACAATCTTTGTTGCAGTGGTTTAGAAGGAACAAGTTCAGACATGGATTTAACACTGAAGACGGTACTATTCATAGCAGTAACATCAGCCCACAGAATTGGCAAATTGCAAGCACTATCAGCAGATGCATGCTTTGGCAGGAAAGTCCTTCAGTCCATTGTTTCTGCTTAATAAAGTTACTGTTGGGTTTTCGTGGTAATTATTTGAACTCCCCCCTTTTGTTCACGGATACTGCTTTGGTAAATTCCATTGGTGACCACTGCCATGGGGACAACCAGGAAAAGAGAAAATTGTTTTAGATCTTAGCATAGTTTTAATTTCATGGAAGGTCCTTCCATGGAAGTGCTCACCAATCCGCACCGATGACATTTGATGTACAATATTAACGTGTATATATTGTATGTTTCATCTTTTGTATCATAAGACTACATAGGTAGGAAAGGTTTGGCTATAGGCTATGTAAAGGTGGAGCTTTTTCTGTTCTGTTTCAGCAGAAGGGTAGAACTTAACCCACTGGTGAGATGCCACGGAATGACCTTCTAGGAAAAGAAAAATACACTAAGATCTAAAACAATTTTCTCTTATCTGCCAAGTTATGACATTTACACTTTCTGTAATCTGCTAAATTATGTATGACTTTAGTTAAAAGTTGAGTCCTACTAAAAGCAGCAATACTACATTCCCCCTTTATTTTTTTCTTATTATTTTTATATGCAATCATGTGATAATGTATAATTCTACATTCTTACCTAAACTGCAATCGTCTGTTGCTCCTGTTATAAATCTCTCAAAATCCTGAGTGTATGCCTAACAAAAATGTCTGCCTTATAGCTTTGTGATGCAGCCTGTGAAATGCTGCAGCTGATTTGTAACATATTACTACTGTAAGCACAACACTTTATTGTTAAAGCTTTCAGAGCAATAGACAGTCTGCTGTTTGGAACACAGCAATTGATCTGTTTGATACTTTGTTGCCAAAGTGTAGAGCTCAAAAAGGTGCGTGTCAGAATCTGTTTCAAAAACTGAAGTGGATATGACTTTCTAAAAGGTTGCTGTAGCAACCAAAGGACGAATCAGTACATTAAAAAAATATCTAGTACTACATAACTGATTTTTTTTTTTTTTTAAACATAAGATTTTTCACATTTTGGTGCATAAATCACAACTGAAAAACTTTGCTTTATTAAATATTCTGCAATCTACAAGATTACATATAACTTAAATATTTGGTAGTATTCCCTCCTACTGTCTCTGTACGTTCTCCCTACCTACCAATTAGATTGTAAGCTCCTCGGAGCAGGGACTCCTTCCTTAATATTACTTTTACAGTATGTCTGAAGCACTTATTCCCATGATCTGTTATTTATATTTGTTATTTATATGACATGTATTACTACTGTGAAGCGCTATGTAAATTTTATGGCGCTATACAAATAAAGACATACATACATACATTTGGCAATCTGCTACATTATACCCATGAATGCTGTCATTTAGTAATACATGTGCACATACCACCATAATAAATGTTCTGTGACCTACTAAATTAAATGTAAATTAAATATTCTGTAAACTGTTCAACTCTTTAACTACAGGTGGAGTCCTATATCGTATATTTGAAAGCTCTGGCTTGTTAAATATCTGTAAATGTGCTATTTACATATGAATTGCATAGTATGAGATCTGATATATTTTGCACTTTTCTGAGACTATGCTGAAAAGCTGTGTAATATGGCAGGCATAAGCTCATAGCTGTCAATTTTTAAATGCATTTGAAGCAAAAAGTAACGCTGTAAGTGCTCATTTAGATGTCATTTCCCAGAATCCCTAGCTGCAGTGGAAGCATTGTATGCTTGGAGATAATGGTGAAAACAGGGTTGCAGACCTGTCTAAGGCATGTGAATGTAATGTGCTCACAAGTGATATTTTTATTTGCTGCACTATTCTGTCCAACATTAAAAAAAATAAAAAAAAATATGAACTGTAATATATTTGGCCCCAATTGCTGCAACATTTGAATCTTGCAACAGAAAAAAAAATAGAGCATGTGTTTAATTATTATAGTATAACAATAGGTATAAAGGAGGTGAGAGTGCCTGTTTTGGCCCCCTAACTCCTGTTAAACACTTACAGTATATATTTGTAATGCTTTCACTGGAATAGATGATGGCAACATATAGTTTTGCAATGCATTGATATCTTCTCTTGCACAGAAGGGATTAACGCGTCATATTATGCAACGTAGAATCTGGTTCTGCTTTGCGGCGGCGTCACGGGCTTACTGGCATTTGATTGGTTCAGGGGCTGTCACATGAGGCGACAGCCCTTGAAAAATCAAATATTGCCAGCTTCCAAAATCCGCGACGCAACGTCGCTCCGTCGCACTTACTATAAGCGCCCGCAGCGGCAATGCATTTGTTTTTGGGCGACATCGTCCGTCGCGGACACTATACGCACGGCCTTATGTTGGTGACTCTAATATCCACCTGGTGTTTCCTTATAACTAGGGCTCTGCTGCAGCTTCCAAAGGGGATTTTCTGTTCAGTAGTGATCACCTTATAGAAATGGCCACCAAACTGTACCGGACAACACTGATGCAGACAAAACAGAAAATCTACATAGAGATTGCGGATGAGTAAGTTGGATCAATATACATGCTGCTCCTAACTGACTGTCTTGGAGAATCAGAGAACTGTCTACTTTTCATTTTTCTCTTATTGTAAATGTACCACGGGCTTGCACCAATTTTTGCTTGATGTGTGTTACAGTAGCTTGCGAGTTGGGGAAAATCAGAATCGGGAGCAGTTGCACGATAAAGATTATAATGAGCAGTGTCAAATTGAGTCTCACTTTTTCTCTTTTTAATCTGCGTCCAAAAGTCTGCCAGGTTTAAGATGGCGTGACTTCCTTGCTTTAGCACTCGTTTCTTACATTTCCGGTATTGTGTACCAAAGAATTATAATTATTTTGGTGTAAAAGATAGATTCTTTAATGCATTAACCTTTACCACCGTTTAGTGAATCTCAGACACAATGTCTGAGTTAATTTCAATGGGGATGGCGATGAATATGAGCAGGGGGATCTTCCAAGCTTCTGTACCTGCACCATCTGATATCGGTAGAAGACCTAGCTTGTGTGTTAGGATTTTACTAGAGTATGGGTGCCTGAAAGTCTGTCGTCTTAACCTAAAAAGCATTGGGTGTATTTAACCTCTTTGCTGCCAGATAAGCCTGCAACACGTTGAAGGGATTAAATACATTTCCGCTAGAAGACCCATACAGTTGCTTTCACCCATAGATTAGTTACATGAGAATGGTATTGGAACGCCCCAAGTGACCTGTTTGTAGTTTGAAAATAATTGAATGGAGACAATAGACACCAGTTCTATATGATTACGTCATTCGAACCAGGGTTTCCTCTGAAGCTAAATTGTGCTATTTTTAGCTCCCAATATACTTACTGGTGTAGGGGTGGTAGTAATGGTTCTGTGCGTAATAAAGGTGCTGAAACCCTTTTCAAATAAAACAATAATTGATATCTAATTTAGAATAGATTATACAGGTTTAAATCAGGAAATGTGACAGAAAAAATAATGATCATCTCCCAGTCAATATTTCACCACTAATAATTATTATTTCAGGACCATACTATATAGATGTGTTGACCTACAAAATAAAAGGAAACGACTCATGCGAGTTTCCCTACAAAAATAGCCCCGTCTATAGGCACATGGAAGTTATTTTTACGTTGGTTTGTAAACATGGGAAGCTGAAACTTGGGAGGAGTTAGATCTCCTTTAGCAGGGGTGGCCAGCTTAAGGGCCACCAAGGAGTAAGATTTTAAGGATATCCCTGCTTCAGCCCAGGAGTCACCTGGGCTGAAGCAGGGATATCATGGAATCCTGGCCTGTTTGTTGCCCTTGAGGACTGGAGATGGTCTCCCCTGTCCTATGGCTACTCCTTTTTTTTCTTCTTTTTTTCGTCTGATGTCACTATGTGGAGGAAGATCTGCCTTGCACGTCCAACCCACAAGTACAGTGCCATCCTATTTTCCCTGGTTATGAGTAGCTGAGAAAATCAACCCCCTTGCTCCCGATGGGGCACACCATGTGGAAATACTACGTTTGATTATATTTATTTATTTTTAAAAAAAAATATTAATCTTTTTACGGAGTATGGAGGGATGGGATACACACAAAAAAAGGGATAGGGTAGATTGATATATAATTGGTTGAAATCACAAGGTGGGGGGGTTAGGAGGAGAGGGAAAGATGCAGCACTTGTGTATATATACAATAAGTTAAATATCAGTTTGAATACAGCATAGATCACAACGTTCACAATATTTTAATCTAAATATGGAGATATACCAGCATGTCCAAACCAAGGGGCCCAAATCTATGAGTACTGTGAGGAACCTATATATTAAAGCAGACACTTCCTTCCATAGTGGTTTTGAAAGAGATGCTGCAGTATCACGTGATAAGTTTAACAGGTAATAAGTGGCACTGCACCTTTAACAGTGAGCAGCAGATACTATCGACTCTGGTTTGGTTCAGCATACACCAGTTGATTCTCATGCATGTAGCAGTAAGCAGAATCTCCCCCACACTCAGGAAGAAATTAATCTCTCAAATTGACATTTAAAAAAAATAATACTAATTGCATGTCTCTTCTTTTCCCCCCCGCAGGTTCCTAGTGCAGTTCAGACAGGACAAAGTCTGTGTGAAGTTTATACAGGGTACCCAGAAGAATGGCAACATCCCAACTTGCAAACGGAAAAACAACCGCCTCCTGGAAGTGGTTGTGCCATAACTGTAGTGTCACTGTGTCTTTTAATGTATAGACTTGTTCAATTGTAACAGTGCAATTTTAAGAGCGGGGTTTTTCTGCATTTTCTATTTTATTTTATGGGCTACCAGCCTTGGATGCCCTTAGCCAAAAGATCTGACAATCTTATGAACTTTTTAAACTTTTAAAAATGTTACATTTTATGGAGCTGTTTTATCCTATGCATTTAATCCGAGGCAAGACTTTTGTTACCATGCATCTAGTGAAGAAACACCATCATATTAGCTCAAACCATTAGACCTACAGTACCACAAACAAGCTGATTATAGGCTAAAGAAGAGACATTTGAGATCTCAAAATCTTTGTGTGTAAGCTGTTCATATTCTTAAATGAAGAAGTACCATTACATTCTAGAAACTTACCAGTAAATTAAGAGAGCCCCATAGAAAAGTGTTTCATACTGCAAATATTTAATAATGGTCGAGATATATAACGTTTCAATTGTTTTTCTCCGCTCTAGAGAGTGCCTGGCTTATACCACGTGCCAATATATAATGTGAGCAAAAGATAATATTACAAATATTGCTATCAATAGAACCATGTTGAAATCTAGTAATTCTACTAATCATACTAAGTGGAATAAAAACCTAGCAATACTTATTGGCTGTTTACGGCACAGCTGAGAAAAAGTAATCCTTTACCATTATCCAAACTATATCTGCGGTAGAATGCTGCATTGATTAAAACACTAAAAAAAGATATCTATCTGCCAGGTATCATTGATAGCTTTTCAATTACAAGATGAACATAATATTTTAGCTGTGGCTGTTATATGGCAGGGAATACAATGTATGACATGACTGTTCCATATCCCCTATACAGTCGACATTTTACAACCCATTGAAGCTTTCATTTAGTTGACCTAGTGGAAGGTTCATCTTTTTGTTTTACTAATCATCTTGGTTGTGTTTGCCCTGCTACATAGTTTTGTAGTGACCGAATTTGAAATGTGGGTTTAATTTCCTGTGTTCATTTGGTTAATACCCGTTGACTGTACGGGGGAAATGAACTGACAATATCTGAATGTTCCTGCTTCAGGTAGTGGGAGTAAAAATATGATTACGGAGCAGCATGTAGGAAAGGACAATGGACTTGTGCTTCAGTTCCTTTTCAACCTAAACTAAAGGAAAAGGGTAGAGCAGTTAAACAGGTACTTCGGTAATTTCTTATTTTCTGCCACTCATGTCTATTCTGAAAAAGTATATGGACATACAATTTTGAATGTAAAATATGCAGAATAAAATATTGCACCTGCACTAGATATGGAAAGAATTTTGAAAACTGATGTATCCTTTGTAGGGTATCATAAAGCAACAATCTAGGAATACGTGTTTTGTTCTGAAAGCCATCATGGGATAGGGAAGCTTTTACAGTAGTTCTTGTTTCAAACAGCAGCATACAGTACACAATCTTAAATCCTTTCAGTGCTGGAGACAGTGATGAAGTTCATGTTAAAAAACACTTCTATGTGTTTTACAAAACTGTTTTTGTGTTTTTGTGTTATTGTGTTTGTTGGTCTAATGTAATTGCCCTTCTGTGTGAAATATCCCCTATTTTAGTACACTCTTGATCTCTCATATCAAGGCCTGTGGCTAGAATTTACAATCCTTTCTACAGAACTGTCATGGTTCATTACCCAAATAACGGAGACTTTGGAGCTCTGTACGAGATGACATTTTAATGGGAAAGTTTTGACTTGTAAGAGGAAGACCCATTTTGACGTCCAAAAGAACGAACAATTTTAGTAAAAGGGTGTTAATCAAGACTCAATCCAAATAAGACATTCATTGGCCTGGCTGGAAATAAAATTATAGAAAAAACTTCCAGTCCCAAATGTAGCCCCTATTCAATATGCAGTAAAGCTACTTCCCATCAACGCCATTAAAATGACTAGAAGCTTCTGCAGGAAGTGGCTTCAAAGCATACAAAAAAATCACACTGGAAAAAAGCAAATTTTGGATCTGCATAGTGAGACTCTTGAAAATGCAACACATATTCAACATACAACTCCCTTTTGCAGAGTTGCACGAGTTTAACATTTTTCTTATCAACGTGGAAATGAAACACAAAGGTTGGATTTTTCTCAGGTTATTACAAATTGGCTATTGCGTGGAAGAAGTACCATTTGTGTTTTTCGTATAAAGGTGTTTTTTGTCAACTGGTATGAAACAGTTCTTTGTTAGTAACTTGTAGAAAATTTGCTACAGTATATTTTCATCTTATCAATGTTTTGTTTTTAAATACTTTTCTTTTTAATTAGAAGAACTAAGAGGAATGAAGCACAGTAAAACCCCTTCCTACAAGTTTTAGTAGCTGTGTAGGTCCCGAAGGAAACTGGTTTCTTCGATGGTTGTGATATGTTATTTGGGCCAATAAAAAGTTGTAAAAAGACCTTTAGGATCCATAAAGGTCCCTTCATACCACATAGTATGTTTCTTTGCTTTTTCTAACACCTTCTCATGAACAATGTTCTTCAGAGGAAGGAATCTGTGTGGTTTGGATAGCTCATGCATTGGTCTGGATAGCTCATGCATAATGCCATAAATCTCTTTTTATGCAAGTTCAACACTAACCGTCATTACCTAGAAAGGATTACAGATGCAGTCTGTACACTTGGCCAAAGTCATCACAGCAACATATCGCATATAGGAGGATATCAAAGGCTACCCCAAGTAATCGGTAGTATGATTGTCAATTCTGTTATCTACAGTAACATTGTGCAATGATGCAGGCTACAGCTGTAAATTCAAAACTGAATTTATTTCTAATATTCTGTTCTTGTAATATATAAATGGGTTAGCTGTTTAATTAGAAGGAAATAGGCTCCCTGCATATTGTGATATATATTTTATACAGTACATCGTGCAATAAACATTCACTACATTTTTTACATTTGATTTATATTTCACATGTAATGAAGTACTCATGTAATTACATCACCGTTATTAAGAAAATAATAGATTTTACATGGAGTAGAACATACACAATTCAGAGGGATGTCCAGTTTTCTGTATGAAGAGCATTGATGGTACATAAAATCTGGTATTGGTTAAAATCATTGTGAAGTACTGTGCTCCCCTTGGTATGCTGCTGTTCTAACGAATATTTGTATTTTGTATTAATGTTGTGCCTATAGTAAGCGGCATACAAAAAAATCTGCAATCAAGATCTGCCTTATAAAGCCTTTTCTGTAATAGACTACAATTAATCTTTTATAAACTCGAGGAGGAAAATCCTTGTATTGTTGGCTTTTTATTGAACTGGATTTCTTCCTAACCACTACAATCTTACTATTGTCATAATATTCTAAATGGGATGAGCTTACAACGGACTTGATAAAATAACACTTTCCACTAAATGTCTGGCTAACCATCGTGTTATTGCCACACTAGTGATCACGGACTGGTGCTAAAATTTGAGTGGCATTCCGGCGCTAAAAAGGGTCAACTCTCTATAGATAATATGAATGAGAAATTGGGAGTTTATTTGCAATTGTGCAAATTAACAGAGTACTTAAATAGGTGCAACAGATGAATCAGACTGCTCTCCTATAATAATAAGTCCTATAAAATAGCAGGTGCAGCAGGGTAAACAATGTAGAACAGACAGAAACGAACCCAAAGGGAGGGTCAAAAGTACTCCATAATATTGCACTCTATGCCAAACATCACTCCTTCTAGGCACTAATAGCCCTTAGATTAAGGGCTATTAGTGCCTAGAAGAAGTGATGTTTGGCATAGAGTGCAATATTATGGGATTCATTTGACCCTCCCTCTGGGGTCGTTTCTGTCTGTTCTACTTAAAAAGGTGATGTTTATCCAGATGATCTCACGGCTTTTAAATACGCAATTTCATATAGCACCAACTAACTGTCAATTTGGTTAAAAGGTAGCTAATTGATGCCTTAATGTTGTTTAAAAAAAGGAAAATATAAATATTTAAAAGTTTATTATGGAAAGGATTTTAAATGACATGAAATTAAAAAATGTTACTGCCTTTATCTATGCCTTCTCAATTATCCTGTTCCTAGCAGATGCCATGCATAAAATGTATTACTTAATCATTGGATTGGGGGGGAAATTGCTAATGGCCTTTAAAGGGGTTTATAAATACGTGTGTGTTTTTGTTAAGTCAGCAATGACCAGAATTTAAATCATTAAACATAGTGTGTTTAGTTCACTTTGTTTTAATTGGTCTTACTTGACCTGATAAATCAAAATATATTTTAGTCAAATAAAAATAAGTGTCACCTTGTGTTGAACTCTCCTATACAGTCA
Source organism: Ascaphus truei (assembly GCF_040206685.1). Lineage (NCBI taxonomy): Eukaryota > Metazoa > Chordata > Amphibia > Anura > Ascaphidae > Ascaphus > Ascaphus truei. Next base: position 50,822,640 of record NC_134489.1, on the reverse strand, counting down.
CGTGATATATTTTCTGTGATAAAGGACCACTCTCGTAGAACTGGACAGCATCAAAAGGAATAGAGTGGCAGCTGTTTTGTGGGAAGTATTCCACCTCCTTTAAAACGTTTGCCCATGAAAATAAGATGTAACCCAGATGTTGGTGATTTCATTGGTTTGTGCTATGTTCATGCACAGTCTACAATTCTATTAATTAATGCAGCTTCTATAACTGCACCCAAGGTATGTTTGAGAAGCAAAACAAACTGTGTGATTAGTTTAATCCATTATGCAGTGTGGCAGGACGGCCTCGCGGCGGGGTCAGTAAGACGCTAGACACGGTGGGAAATGTTCAACTATAGTGGTTTATTAGCCACAACCAAAATAAAGTACAGGTGCACTGTCCCTTTAAGAAACTACTTTCTTGAAAATTAAAGCCTGTTCCCTTTAGGGAAACTAACTCACTTCTTGAGCCCTTACTAACAAGACAGCCAGCTAATCTGGTCATGCCCAAAACATATGCAACACAAAGTATAACCAATAAGTAATAATAAAGTCTTATCTGTTGCAGCTCCAAACAGCAAACAGGAACACGGTTCCGGGGAGCAGGCTGTGTCCAGCCTCGCAGCAATGTTTATCTTTCTCCTGGGTTGGGGTCCCAGCTGGTCCCAGCAGCAAAGCTCCTCGCAGGACTGGGGACCAGAGCAGCAGCAGCTGCTACGGCTTCCAAGCCGGGAGAGTTCTCTCCACCTTCCTGTGGAAAAACAAGCTCTTCGCAGCAATCTGTATCTGTATCTTTATCCTGGGTTGGGGTCCCAGCAGCCTAGCTCCTCGCAGGACTGTGGAAAAACAAGCTCCCTGTGTGTGTGTCACTTCCTGCTTTTAAACCTGCAGTCTCTCAGGCCTCCTGCTTAATTAGGCTGCAGGCGTGCTTCCTTCTGTCTGAGGAGATTAACACTCTGAACTGGCTGCAGCATCTCTCCATTCACTATTCCAGCCTACTGAGTCAGTGACTCTGTCACATATCCCTCTCCCCAGCGAAACATTGTCCTGTGGAGCGGCCCGTGCACCAGCATTTTTGGCGAAAATGTCTGACGTCGGCCCTTCCCTCCCCCTTTTTTTTTTCTTGCCTTCCAATTTAGGCATTTTCTTTTTTGGGTAATTACCAGGCCATCTGGGCCTGAACACTCATCCTTCTCTATCTCTTTCTCTTGTGCCGTCCTGAGTCTAGGGTTGAAGCTCCGCCTTTGTTGTGTCCCCTTTTGCAAATGTCCCCAAGCCTCCTGCTGTCTATCAGCTATCTCTGCCTTCTTCCTCTTGGGCTCAGAGTCTCCCTTACCCTGTAGAAGAGCCAAGACCTCAGTTAGCTCATAGTATTCACTCACCAGTGCTTGTCCTGCTTCTCCCTCTGTTTTTTGACCTTCCTCAAAGGTTTTTTGTACTTCTTCGTCTGAATCAGAAGTCTTCCTGGCCCTTTTCTTAGAAGAACCCACACAGAATAAAGCTTCCCATGATACAGAGCTGTCAACCTTTTTCTTATCTTCCGGGCTCTTTTCCAGCTTTTGTTCCTCACCATTTTCTTTAGCTTCCTCTTGATTTTCAACAGAACCAGCACTACCAGTAGAGGACATGGTAGCACTCTTTGCTTTTTCAACCTCATCTTCTTTGTCACTTTCAGAAGGCAGTTTTGCACGCTTTTTAGGGGTGACCATTTTTTTAAAAGACGCCCATGGTGTAATGCCTTCCTTCCTTCTTTCTCCATCAGAAGTGGCCCCTTCACCTTCTGTTTCAACAGTCTGTGCTGTGTCTCCCATTACATTTTCTGTAGGAGCTCTTGCTCCAGTCTCTGGACCTTTTCGCGCTCCCTCTCACACAGAGAGCGATGCTCTTGTGGCGTACAGCGTGGCCCTCAGCTCCTCATGCTGTTCTGTGGGGACATACTGGGTACTCAGCCGTTCCTGTAGCACTCGCTGCTTCTCCTTGGCTGCTTGCAGACTTGCATGTAGCTCTTGCAGCTGGCTCTGCCATAAGTGCGTTGCCTGTGTGTGCTGCTGCAGGGAGACACGTTGCATCCTCTCTGCATTCTGCAGTGCTTCCTGCACCTCTAGCTTTTCCTGGATCAATTGCTTCTCCACTTTTCCTGCTTGGTGGAGCTTCTTATCACCTTTACTGATTTGATCAGTCAAGTCTGAATTTTTCGGCGTCAGACTTACATTCTCCTTCTTTACAGTTTCTAAATCCCTCAGGGCATTCTCATGGGTTTCCTTCAACATACCCAGCTCTGTGTTTAGACTGTGGCCCTCCTGGCGTGAGAGCTCCAGCTCTGTTTTGAGCGTGCTAGCTTCTTGGTGAGAAACTTCTAAGTCTTTGATGAAGTTTTGCACATCTCTCTGGGACATCTGATAGCACAGTCTCCAGTCAGGACTTGTTCTCTCTGATTCCATGTTAGCAATTGTGGTGTTGGCTTTATTCAAGCTTGTCGTCAGCTCCTCCAACTCACTCCGCAAGAGTTGCTCTGTTTTCTTTAAAGCCGCATACTCTTGTATAGCTGGGAGTATACACCTCTGTACCTCTGCATTAGCTTCTCGCTCCCTATTCAATTGTTTCTGCAAGACATCATAATCACGCTGGGCAGTTTGGAGTGCAGAAATTAAGGCCTCTTTTCCCTGGATCAAGGATTCAGCTTCCCTTTGCTCCTCCTTTTCCTTTGCCACCGTTCCTGTGACAACTCTGCCCATAACTCTGGTCTGCAGCACATCTTGGTGGCTTGCTGACGCCTGTTGTCCTGATATCGCAGGCTCAAGTGGTTCGGTCACTTCCTCTGTGACTTGAGAAATATTTTTATTTTTCTTCTTTCTCTTTGTTTTATTAGTTCCAGAGACATCAGTGGTGCTGGGCACACACACACTGGACACTTTTGCAGCTTCCATCTGCGGGTTCGTCTCTCTTCTCGGGGCCACATATGCGTCGTCATCATAATCATCATATGGCCTGAAGGGACACTGTTTTGTATGGTTATGTACATTGCAAAACTGACATGATGGCGGCCATTTTAAAACCCCTTTTTTTTCCACACCCGACGAGGCAGCCTTTGCACAACACACGTAAGTTGTTCTTGCTTTACAATATTTGAACCTTCTGGGTTCTTCTTAGGGCAACTTCTTTGCAAAAATCCATTTTCACTTTCTTTTTTTTACCAGACAGGGCAAACTTTACCTCACAGCACTTGCTAGCTGCAAATTCACTCACTTCAGCAAAAGGCATTAGCTTTACACAGCAATCCTTTCATACCCGACGGGGCAACATTTACACTCAGCGCTTGCTGCTGTAACTTCCATGCTTCAGCAAAAAATCATTTTTTTTTCCCGCTTGAGTTCAGTGTCTCAACATCTTCATCTACTGACCCCCAGAGGCGTAGCATCCCACTGCTGCCACCACCTGTGGCAGGACGGCCTCGCGGCGGGGTCAGTAAGACGCTAGACACGGTGGGAAACGTTAAACTATAGTGGTTTATTAGCCACAACCAAAATAAAGTACAGGTGCACTGTCCCTTTAAGAAACTACTTTCTTGAAAATTAAAGCCTGTTCCCTTTAGGGAAACTAACTCACTTCTTGAGCCCTTACTAACAAGACAGCCACCTAATCTGGTCATGCCCAAAACATATGCAACACAAAGTATAACCAATAAGTGTAATAATAAAGTCTTATCTGTTGCAGCTCCAAACAGAAACAGGAACACGGTTCCGGGGAGCAGGCTGTGTCCAGCCTCGCAGCAATGTTTATCTTTATCCTGGGTTGGGGTCCCAGCTGGTCCCAGCAGCAAAGCTCCTCGCAGGACTGGGGACCAGAGCAGCAGCAGCTGCTACGGCTTCCAAGCCGGGAGAGTTCTCTCCACCTTCCTGTGGAAAAACAAGCTCCTCGCAGCAATCTGTATCTGTATCTTTATCCTGGGTTGGGGTCCCAGCTGGTCCCAGCAGCCTAGCTCCTCGCAGGACTGGGGGACCAGATCAACAGCAACGGCTTCCCAGCCGGGAGAGTTCTCTCCACCTTCCTGTGGAAAAACACGCTCCCTGTGTGTGTGTCACTTTCTGCTTTTAAACCTGCAGTCTCTCAGGCCTCCTGCTTAATTAGGCTGCAGGTGTGCTTCCTTCTGTCTGAGGAGATTAACACTCTGTGAACTGGCTGCAGCGTCTCTCCATTCACTATTCCAGCCTACTGAGTCAGTGACTCTGTCACAGCAGTTTAAAGCCTATTGGGCTGCTTCTCTGTATACAAGCATTCCTTATACCCCATATCCTCCTTTATCTCCTTAGAATGTCAAAAAGAGCAGGGATTGTGCTATTAATGTAACTCAAGGTAAGTGAGAAGGTCCTCTTCCCTTAAGGCTTCTGAGCTAGCAGGAGAGGCTTCCTAATATTTCACAGAATTGGACCAGCTACTTTTGCCTGTTTTAGACCACTCTTTGGGATAGGGCAAAGTGGATTCAAGGTGAACATGCAAACCACAGACTACCATTTGTGTAATCCCATTGTATACAACACGGCTGTCTTCAAGAGAAGAACACAAGTCATTAGTGCTGTGTACTGTACTGTACAAAAGTACAGTGAAGTATACAAGCCACAATCACTCCTGTTCAAAGAACTAACATAGTCTTACAACAGGGAGCCCTATTCTTTAGTAGATCAAGACCTAGAATGTGCATCGTTTTTCACCAGCGAGTGTTTTATTTATTGGAATTTGGTTTGATGCACACTTTTGTCTGGCCTCCCTCCCCAGGGAAGAGACATTTGCTCTCAATGGGTAGCTGAAATAAATATTTTACATACCCAATCCTTCTTGTCGGTCTTCACCTTCAGGGCAATGAGCCCCCAACTGCCAATCCAACCATTAAAAAAAATCTAAAGATGCGATTGCCGTTGCTTTTCCATATACAGTATTTTGCTTTGTGGATCTCCATTAATGTCAGGGAAGTTACATAGTTACATAGTAGATGAGGCTGAAAAAAGACATGCGTCTATCAAGTTCAACTAATGCTAAATTTAGACAACAGATACTTTATCCTATATCTATGCTTACTTATTGATCCAGAGGAAGGCAAACAAAAAACTCTAGTGACATATCCAATGATATCTTATAAGGGAAAAATAAATTCCTTCCTGACTCCAAGGATTGGCAATCAGATGACTCCCTGGATCATCATCCTTCTCATGTTTACTTATTTGGTCGTTTTTTAACAAGTGTATTGCATCTACCATCAGTCTCCATGGGTAATGAATTCCACATTTTAACTGCCCTTACTGTAAAGAACCATTTCCTTTGTTGCTGGTGAAATCTCCTTTCCTCCAACCTTTAGCCTCTTTTCTAATGTAAATAAATAAAATTTAACTAGCCTCTCATAAGTTAGATTGTCTATCCTCTTTATTAATTTGGTGGCTCTTCTCTGCATTCTCACTGGTTCCATAATGTATTCTCTAAGGAGTGGTGCCCAACATTGTACTCCATATTCAAGGTGTGGTCTTACTAATGCTTTATAAAAGGGTATAATTATGTTTACTTCCCTTACATCCAATACCCATTTAATGCAAGATAAGATCATGTTTGCTTTTGCAGCTACTGCATGACTGGGCACTATTGCTAAGCCTGCTGTCTATAAGCACTCATAAATCCTTCTCCATCAAGGATTCCCACAATTTATCCCCATTTAATTTGTAAGTCACCAGTTAATTCTTGTTTCCCAAATGCATAACCTTACATTTATCTGTATTTAACCTGCCCACGTTTCCAGTCTCTCCAAGTCCTTCTGGAGAGAAATTACATCCTGCTCTGATTCTACTACCTTACACAATTTAGTATCATCAGCAAAGATGGAGACTTTGCTCTCGATGCCAACCTCAAGGTCATTAATAAACAAGTTAAAAACCATGGGTCCCAGTATTGATCCCTGAGGAACTCCACTCAAAAGCTTAGCCCAACCTGAAAAAATCCATTTATGACAACCCTCTGTTGTCTATTCTTCAACCAGTTTTCAATTCAGGTGCATATATTTTTACTGAGTCCAATTTGTTTTATTTTGTACACCAACCTCTTGTATGGAACCGTATCAAAAGCCTTTGCAAAATCTAAGTAGACCACATCAACCTCATTACCCTGGTCTAAATTCCTACTTACCTCCTTAAAGAAACAAATAAGGTTAGTTTGCATGATCTATCCTTCATAAATCCATACTAACTATTACTAATAATTTTTGTTTCCCATTAGGTATTCCTGAATATTATCCAGTATTAAACCTTCAAGTAGCTTTCCCACTATTGAAGTCAGGCTTACAGGTCTGTAATTCCTTGGTTGTGATCTAGCTCCCTTTTTAAATATAGGCACCACATCTGCTTTACGCCAATCTTGTGGTACTGGGCCTGTGGAAATTGAGTCCTTGAATATTAAATGTAATGGTTTGGCTATTACTGAACCTTGAGAAGTCTTGGCTATATGCCATCGGGGCCAGGTGCCTTATTTACTTTCATTTTTTCAAGCCGCTTATGAACTTCTTTCCCAGTTAACCAATTGTTCATTAATGGAGGTTGTGGCTTCCTCCTGTGGCACTACTATTCAAATTGATTATTCGCTGGTAGACAGAGGCAAAGAATTTGTTTAATACCTCTATTTGTTCCTTATCTCCACTAATCTGCCTGCCCATCTCACACTGAAAGGGTCTTATATTTTATTTTCTGATTTTTTTGTTATTAAGGTACTTAAAGAATTTTTAAGGATTGATCTTACTTTCTATTGCAATCCTTTTTTCATTATCCATTTTTGCTAATTTGATAGCCCTTTTGCAATTTTTGTTACATTCCTTATAATTCTGATATGATGCCTCCGTCCCTTCTGACTTCAAGAATCTAAACGCCTTCCTCTTTTCCATTTCCTCCCCTACCTGTTTATTTTGCCATATTGGTTTTGACTTATTTCATTTATACTTATTACCCAAGGGTACACACTGACGAGTGTGCCTTTTTAACAATGTTTTAAAGACTGTCCATTTATCTTCTACATTTTTCCCTGCAAAATCATCATCCCAATGTACAGTATTAATTGTAGATTAGTCCTCTGTTTATTCAAATCTGCCTTTCTAAAGTTTAAGATCTTTGTTGAACCCAAATAATCTGTTTTTTGATCATTTATTTCAAATGAGACCATGTTATGATCACTGTTACCCAATGTCACAGGAGACCAGGACTTTTAACTGGGATTATTCACTAGGCAAAACAAGGTAGTGGAATAAAATGTTGTTTATTCGGGTAAACCCGCATACGCACAATAAAATAGAAAATACAGGTAAAATACACACTTACTGGGAGTTTGGGGTGAAATCTAGGTGCAGGGCATCTGCTTCGGAAGCCTTATCCTGACAAGGACGTAGTCCCGTGCTTCTGGTACTCTTTTCCGGGTACAATACCTGACCGTGACCGCAACGTTCTATTTTGAGAACTTGGTCCTCGCGTCTGACTTTTGTCTCTGCGGGGCAGGCTTTCCTGGCTTCAAAACCAAAGCCGGTTACTCTGGTATTCACCACTGAGAAACTTTGAAAAGTCCAGCCTTGCATCACTGACTCAAGTCACAGGATGGTCTGGTTCTCTGCCTCGGCCGTCTCCTTACATACCTTCCACTGAGCTTTCTTCAGCATGGAAGTCAGAACGGCGACCATAGCGTGGTCATTTTCCCACCAGCCAATCACGAGCCAGAGGCTCGCCTGGCTTTACCCAGTCAAAGTAGGGGATGTGCTTGGGTTCAAAAAGCCGGGCGAGCAGGAAATGTGAATCAGCCAATGGGAAATGCGCCTACCAGCAGCATCTTCCCCCAGCCAATCCATTGCCACCCACTGGGCATGCTCCATTAAGTCTGGAAGACACAAAAGTGCCCCAGAGGGGTGCCCTTTGTTGAAAGGACGTAATACTTTGACCTTCTCCGCTCACCAAATCTCTGGACATCCTTTCTCTCCTTTGATCTATGGAGACATCCCAGCATCTATGTAGATGCCCGGGCTGACTGCATAGAGTTTACATACATCTTAATATATAAAATCGAATGGTTGGTACTAGCTGCGGTGAATCTGATTGGTCCTCAGCCTCTGGCCAATCAGATTGGTGGGTCTGACATCACCCAACTGCCACTCTCTTCCCCCTCGGTGCGGCGCCATACACACACCCCCCCCTACCTCCCTGGCGGCGCTCCACTCACATTACCTCCCCGGCGGGGCTCCACTCACATTACCTCCCCGGCGGGGCTCCACTCACATCACCTCCCCGGCGGGGCTCCACTCACATCACCTCCCCGGCGGGGCTCCACTCACATCACCTCCCCAGCGGGGCTCCACTCACATCACCTCCCCGGCGGGGCTCCACTCACATCACCTCCCCGGCGGGGGGACAGGCAGCTGCCACGCGGCACCCAAGATGGCGGCGGCTGGAAGGACCCCCTTCCTCCCTCGCGGCGCCAAGTGCCTAAGATGGCGGCGCCCGGAAGTAGAGGTAAGTGTGTGTGTGTTGCCCTGCCCTGTCCCCCTTCTGCCCGATCACGGTGGCCGCCTCCTTCCTGCCTGAAACACACCTCGGCGCGCACTTCACCCTCGCCGCGCCCTTAACATGCCGGCGGGGGGAGCAGAGCAGTGGCGGCCGCTGCGGGGCTGACTGTTCTCACTTCCCACCCGCCCCCGTGCCTCCCACACCCCCCCGTGCCTCCCTCCACCCCCCCCCGTGCCTCCCACCCACCCCCATGGTCCTCCCACCCACCCCCCCCCCCGTGACAACCCCGTGCCTCCCACCCACACCCATGCCTACCACCCACCCCCCCTGTGCCTACCACCCACCCCCCTGTGCCTACCACCCCCCCGTGCCAACCCCCCGTGCCTCCCACCCCCCCCGTGCCTCCCACACCCCCAGTCACTAACACCCACCCAGTCACTAACTCACCCACCCAGTCACTAACTCACCCACCCAGTCACTAACTCACACACCCAAGTCACTAACTCACCCACCCAATTCAATAACTCAAACCCAGTCACTACCAACCCAGTCACTAACTCACTCACCCACCCAAGTCACTAACTCACTCACCCACCCAAGTCACTAACTCACCCACCCAGTCACTAACTCACTCAACCACCCACCAGTCACTAACTCACCCATCCACTAACTCACTCACCCACCCAGTCACTAACTCACCCAGTCACTAACTCACTCACCCACCCAGTCACTAACTCACCACCCACCCAGTCACTAAATGTCAATAACACACACCCACCCAGTCAATAACTCACCCACCCACTCACTAACTCACCCACCCACCCTGTCACTAACTCACCCACCCAGTCACTAACTCACCCACTCAGTCACTAACTCACCCACCCCGTCCCTAACTCACCCACCCAGTCAACTCACCCACCCAGTCACTAACTCACCCACCCAGTCACTAACTCACCCACCCTGTCGCTTACTCACCCACCCTGTCACTAACTCAGCCACCCAGTCACTAACTCACCCACCCAGTCAACTCACCCACCCAGTCACTAACTCACCCACCCAGTCACTAACTCACCCACCCATTCACTAACTCACCCACACAGTCACTAACTCACCCACCCAGTCACTAACTCACCCACCCACCCAGTCACTAACTCACCCACCCACACAGTCACTAACTCACCCACCCACCCAGTCACTAACTCACTCACATACCCAAGTCACTAACTCACTCACCCACCCAGTCACTCACCCACCCAGACACTAACCCACCCAGTCACTAACTCACCCAGTCACTAACTCACCCACCCAGTCACTAACTCACCCACCGAGTCACTAACTCACCCACCCAGTCACTCACTCACCCACCCAGTCACTAACTCACTCACCAACCCAGTCACTAACTCACCCAGTCACTCACTCACCCACCAGTCACTAACTCACTCACCCACCCAGTCACTAACTCACCCACCCACCCAGTCACTAACTCACCCACCAATCCAGTCACTAACTCACCCATCCAGTCACTAACTCACTCACCCACCCAGTCACTAACTCACCCACCCAGTCACTAACTGACTCACCCACCCAGTCACTAACTCACCCACCCAGTCACTAACTCACCCACCCACCCAGTCACTAACTCACCCAGTCACTAACTCACCCACCCACCCAGTCACTAACTCACCCACCCACTCACTAACTCACCCAGTCACTAGCTGAGAGACCCCGCTCACTCACTCACCTGCCCAGTCACTAACTCACCCACCCACAGAGAGAGGGCAATGGGGAGCAGAGATAGGGGGTGAGTGGACAGAGAGGGGGAGCGGGACCATTCAATCCCGGGCAACGCCGGGTATATCAGCTAGTTTCGTATAAAACATTAAAACATTGTTTTAATAAACTATATATTACATGAGGAACCTTATACCTGTGTGGGAAAGGGGTCTGGGATACTTGGGCTCAAAAACCAGGATTCTGGGGGACACTGTGTAGCCCCGGTGTAATTCACCTCACGTTCCCACAAATCCTGCCTGCACGTCGGGGACAATTACGGGACTACCGGTAACTTTGTCCCCCAAACTCCTGCAAACAAGACAAATACATTTTGACCCAAATATCACACCTAAAAATTACACTCCTGGGAACAGGTAATGAACCAAACATGTCAGGTTTTTACTGTACTTTAACATTGGAAACTTGGAGTCTGGAACTTGGACTCCAAAACCTAATTGTAGAACCAGCTGGCAGGGCAAAGATATTACATAGGGTTACATTAGACTTCCATACACCCCGCGTCTTTATCTACAGACACATACCCGCAAATCATACACTATTTGCGGATCAAATATCAATAGTACCGGTAACTCCAGTCATCAATACTTTAGACCGATTGTAACCCTATTTGCCCCGCAACATCCGCCCTTAACCTTCTATTCCCAAAGTCCCTGTCCACAGAGCCGACCCAACCACACAGTCGGGGTCCATTCTTTAATGGGATCTCCCACAGTGTTAATCTTTCTGGGCAGTATTCAGCAGAGTTAAGTAAACTTTAAGTCTGGCTACATCTGTACATTCTGTGCATCAATAAGCTGGCAAGTGTGGGAGTTCCGCCACTCAGGACACACTAATGGAGACCTTGTTAAACTTGGAGCTGGCAAACCCACCCTGAGCTGTGACCATGCATTAAAAAGTGTCTAGATTTGAAGACCCTATTAGATATTGCATATGAATGCATTCAAACCTTTCTCAGACAGGGGCACCCGGTGCCAGTTGCCATTGCTCGCATTAATCCCCCAGTGCTTTAGCACTTTTTTGCTGTAAGAGAGGATAAACTTGCCCATGGCTTTATTGACCCTTCTATATTTTTCAATCCCAGGCTAACTTCTTGCCCCTTGCATGTTATCCTTGGAATGATTTCTGACCAAAAAATGTAAATGTTATTCCATCATAATTTCAATTTGGCACTTTCTGCTTCTATTTGGAAAATTAAGTCTAATCTGTGTTTGGTCAGGTCGTTCCTGCATAGGTGCAGAATGATAACATTGAGCATTGACATGTAGTTAGTCACAGCTTTAGACAGTTCTGGTAGCACATCTTCCCAGGACATACCTCCAAAATCCTAACCATCGAATGTTCTTTGTGAAACCCACATGAAGACCACACAATCGGTCCGTCGCCCTTTCCTGGGCCCATTGTATAAATGAGTGGCCTATCAGTGAAACTTCATGGGTTCTAAATCTCTCACTTGCTAGGAAGGCAGAAAATAATATTAGTGTCATCTTATATTTTCACATTGACTGTGACCATTCCTGGATCTAATATATGTTCTAATATATGTTCTATTTGCCTTGGATTTCGCCTTCCTAATTTCTTTATTTGCTCTGTTTGAGAGCCCTCCTCCTCCTCCTTGCTCTGTTGGAGATGCCACAGCAGTTGTGGCCCCAATCGTGAAGGTGTGTACCAAAATCCTTAGGCTCCATTCCCCCTGCACTTTATCACACTCTGAAATGTGATACCCCATGAGTGGGGTTAGGTCCTTATGGAAATTACCCCCGGTTTCGAGTCTGCACTTTGCATATTGGCTATTTTTAAGCCACCTGGAACATGTTTGGATTTGAAATTTATACTTTCCCCATACATAGCAGTACCAACCGGTGTAGAAGCTGTATTATTGGGATTGATGTTGCTGAAAAGCTGTTAGCTGCATTTAAAGTACCATGCCTAGGGTATCTAACAAGAAAATTGTCTTTTGAGCAGCTCATTTGCCCATAGCTCAACTGCTACTATGATGGGGAGCAGTTCCAGGTAAGGAATGGTTTTAGTCAAACTTGTGTGAACCCATAACTGGGCCTATTGTTCTGCACACCATTCCCGTTTGAAATAGGCACTGAAAACCAATGACCCTGTGGCATCTGTGAAGACTTGTAGCACCTGGTTTGTCTGGCTATTGTCCACCCAAACCTTTCACCCATTTAATTCCTCAATTAAATCTTTCCAACCCCCTAAATCAGCGGTCTGTTGCTTTGTGATCCTAATGCGGTGCTGTGACCTGTTTACGGCTGGGATTGCTCTTTTTCTAATCTGTTGACGATTCTGCAGATTGGTATACATAGTTACACAGTAGATGAAGTTTAAAAGAAATATGTCCATCGAGGTTAACCAATGTTAAACGTGTGACTCTACATGTGAAATCAAGGAGGCCAAGCACCGCCTGCATCTATTGAAGCGTGACTTTTTGGACCCTCTTACAATCGCTTATGAGCTTGTTTAGCTTTGCAACCTTATCCCTGGGCCATCTTGATTCCTCAACCAATGTATCGATCTCTATGTCCAGAAATGATAAAGTGCTATCTGCTGCTATAGGTATTCCCAGATCCCACAGAAGTTTGATTTCGTCAACCAACAGTCTTTTGCACACGGGAGCTTGGGGTACCCACTAACAGGAAGTCCTCTATGTAATGGGTTATTGCCAACCCCAATTTATCAGTGAACAAGTGAGCTGAAGATCTTGCATTAGTCACATGCAATGATGCAACACATGGGGGGGCATTTGTCTATAAAGTATGTCCCATCAAACTTGCATCCCATAAGTCTGAAGCTGTGACATGTGACCCTCTATCAGAGACTACGACCAATGGTAAACCGTGGAGGCAAAAGATTTCTTTGTTGAAGATGTCTGCCAATTTGGGAGAGTTGGGGAGACCGTTTAATGGCATAAAATGAGACTGCTTAGAAAAGCGATCTACCACAACTAAGATGGTGTTCATCCCTTTAGATACTGGTAGTTCGACTATGAAGTCCATGGACAAGTGTGTCCATGGACGGTCCGGATGGGAAGTGGCGAAGGAGTCCTGGTGGTTTACTCCGGGGAGTCTTATTCTGAGCACATGTCGGGCATGCAGCAACGTATTCGTTGATGTCCTTTTCAATACCGGGCCACCAAAATGTCTGCTCCACGAGATCCGTAGTCCTTCTAGTACCTGGATGTCCATAAAGTTTAGAAGAGTGACCCCATTCAAGAACCTTCTTCTGATGAGGTGGTGGGATAAACAATCGACCATCAGGAACTACGAGATCCTCCGGAATGTGAGATTGCTTTTGTACGATGTCTTTCAAAGCATCAAAGGTGTTTGTGGGAAGAATAGGTTTCTGCTGATCCTCGGTTTTGTTGCCTACCAGGAACTGGCGGGAGAGAGCGTCGGCTTTGGTATTTTTAGAACCCGGAAGAAAAGAGATTATAAAATTGAATCGTGAAAAGAAAAGTGACCACCTGGCTTGATGGGCCCGTAAGCATCGAGCACCCTCCTATATAGAGCAAATTCTTGAGGTCGGTGAGAATAGTGATAGGGTTCTCCGTACATTCCAATAGATGTCTCCATTTCTCCAGAGCTAATTTGATTCCCAGTTACCGACGTCATAATTTTGTTCAGCTGAGGAAAAAAGCACAAGGATGGAGTCTGGCTTGAGGGTTTTTCCTCTGAGAGAGAATAGCACTGGCTCCAACGTCTGACGCATCTACCTCCAAGGTAAACGGTAGTTTTGGGTCCGGATGGATAAGGATGGGTGCAGAAACAAAGGCGGTCTTCAGGGGATCAAAAGCTTGAATAGCTGCCGGAGACCATGAGGCGGGATCCTCGCCTTTCTTAGTTAAAGCTGTGATGGGGCTACTGCTGAGGAGAAATTTTGAATAAACCTGCGGTAATAGTTCGCAAACTCCAGGAAGCGCTGTACAGCCTTGAGGGTAGTGAGACGAGGCCAATCCAGAACCACCCTTACCTTTGCTGGATTCATGGTGAGACACATGTTAGAAAGGATATATCCCAGGAAGGCTGTGGATGTTTGATGGAAGTGACATTTTTCTAGCTTGGCAAACAAATGATTTTCCCGTAGGCGTTGAAGTACCTGTTTAACGTGGCTGACATGTTCCTGTGAGGATTTAGAAAAGATCATTATGTTATCCAGATAAATGACCACAAATTGATTGAGCAGATCCCTGAAAATCTCTTGATCTCTTGATCGCAGCGCAGCCTTTGTGCTGAAGACAGTATGTGTGCAGGCTCTCTCCTCATGGCAGTACCTTGTGTGCCAAGGAGAATCTCTCTAGTTCTGTTTTACATACTGGACACCTAACAAGCTCCTATTGAACCCCCAAAATAACCACAACATATATATAAGCATATGAGTGTCACAGGAGTGCTACTGAGCATGGCAATATATATTTAAAACCATAGACAGAACATAAAACACAGACAGAGCTCAGTGCACATCCAGTGAAACTCATACACGGTACAGTGCCTAAATATATATGTATAAATATCTATTAAATAAAATGGTCTTTTAGTTTAACATTTTGGCCAAATTGTTGTAAGCCCTTGAGCCAACTGCACGGCAGACCACGTTTCAGGGGTCCCTAACACTAATATAAATTCTTAATAACCTGTGCAATACCAGGAAGAATGATTTATAATAAATCTGTCAATATTAGTTGCAAAGTTCTAAGTCTGATTGAAGCTTTTATTCACCCGTACATTACCAGGAAAAGCACTCTGTATTAGATTTGTCACAATCATACTGCAAGCAAGCAAGTTCCCCTGAGAGTGGGAGATGCTATGGAGTGAGCTTTTAACCATTTAAATGTGGGAAGGGGTAAGCTTCAATTAGGTAGGAGGTTGCCACCCTCCAATCAGCTAAGAATTGCAAAACATACTGGACACCTAACAAGCTCCTATTGAACCCCCAAAATAACCACACCATATATATAAGCATATGAGTGTCACAGAGGAGTGCTACTGAGCATGGCAATATATATTTAAAACCAGAGACAGAACATAAAACACAGACAGAGCTCAGTGCACATCCAGTGAAACTCATACACGGTACAGTGCCTAAATATATATGTATAAATATCTATTAAATTATTTAATAGATATTTATACATATAGGCACTGTACCGTGTATGAGTTTCACTGGATGTGCACTGAGCTCTGTCTGTGTTTTATGTTCTGTCTCTGGTTTTAAATAGTTCTGTTTTAGCAGGGGTTTTAAAACTTTTCTCACAGTCCTAATTAGCCAGGTGGAGTCTGGTTATTGCCTATCTGCAGTTAATCAGCTCCCTGCTGAATTTAGAGGCAGTTTCTTACACAGGGATAAATCCCTGTTACAGGGGGTTAATACACGTTTAAAAAAAAATAATAATAATTGCATGGGCAAAAGCCATATTAGCCACACTCGGCTACTAGGACTATTGGCTATTAGTTCAGAGGGGATATATTTGTTGGGGGGGGGGAGTGATGGAGGTAGTTGTTTTGGGGTGCGTGGTTAGACCTCCCAAGGGGGTGTAGGGGTGATGCTTTACTAGCCACTAAGGGGGGTAGGTAGTATATATATTTTTTATTAAATTACCCCTTTGGTGCTTGTGCTATAACTTGGTAACCACAGGCATCAAAGGGATTAATGTTATTTCTACCATAGGGTTCTGTAATAAAAGATACACATGAATACAGGATAAAGAGTGCAAATCGTCCCAGGGCATATATGCAAAAAGAGAGGACAAGGGAATATAGTGCAACAATGTTAAAAAATATTTTGATAAAAAAAACAACTTTTGTTTTCCCAGTCACGTGGTATCGGAGTAAATCCGATTGAGGATAAAACCTCGTTAGTTGGGCAGTAGATTATCAGCAGGTGATCCAATATCAGAAGGCAAGATCTCCAATCATTGAAGTAAGAGAAAGCAGAACATAGGGTAAATATGCTTTTACTAAACAAACACAAGGTAAGTAAAAATACTCATAAACGTTTGATAAGAACAACCGGTAAGACCACCATGGGTACGAGAACAATGCTGGAGTCCTAGAATACATACAGTTCCCCTCCTTCCTTCAAACAGGATCGCGATGTCACTTATAGAAAAGGCGTTGCTTACGGAATACACAGAGCTGGGGTGTTAGAGCTTGTGTATCGGAGGCAGTGCAATGAAAAATTGGGGAGGACTCCTGACGATGTTGTACCAAAGAGAAACTCGTTGAGTCTGTTCCAGCACCAGTAAGTGATCATCCACATCTCAACCGTTGAAACCGGACCATATTCCGTCTCCATCCACACCACCTGATCACACCAGAAGTGACGAAACGGTGCAGTTGATGAGGAGACGCCGGCACCAGGAGGAGCAGTGAGAGTACCGGAGGCTACTCAGCTATAGTTTTACATGCCTGTACCATATGTATTAATGTAAGTGTGCATTATGCTTACATCCACATAATACAACTCGTTTTATAGTTCGCACTTTGGTTGTATTTTTGTTTTATTGAGATTACCACAACATTACAACATTGAGGAAACACCCAGACCCTGATTTCCAAAAATCAAACCAGGAAACAAATTATCCTGATTTGTAGCCACAATTGATGTGGGAAATGCCTTATTTGTTCTAAGAAAATGTGAGTCCCCATTCCACGGAATTTACCTAACTCTTCAGACCCAATTGAAGCATATTGTACTATTAGTGTTTTTATGTTTTTGTCTTTTATGGTGATACCTGCGCTCCCCAATTTTTCATTACACTCATCTACAGATGATTGGACCATCCCGTCCTAGGGTTTTGAGCAGCATTATTCACTTGCTTATTTAATTGCACATTAATTTGCACTTGTAATCTCACATTGATTTCTTAATTTGTGCACTTAATTTATCTTCCTTTGTGATTTATTGTGAATTAGCACTATATTAATCGGAAGTCTGTATCGTGCAGCGTGATACAAATGGGGATAATGAAGTGACACACAATAAATGAATGTCACAAAGTACCAAATGTGAAGATTTTGATCCTCGCTCTTGTTTCCTTAAAAACCTTGAAATGGTCAGCTCTCCCCTCTTGCAGCTCTTGTGCGTGGAGGTGTTCCCCTCCTCCACAGTTGTCCACCGAACGATAAATCCGCAGATGGACCAATCATAGAAGAAAGCACAAGGCACACCAAGGGTGAAAGAAATGCATTAAACAAAGCAGATACATGTAAATATCAACTTACATGTAAAAGATCTGTAATCCAATAAAATCCAGTAAGAGTCAATCTCCTTGTTTACCTGCTCCGTGGGTGTCTTTCTTGGTGGTAGTCTGCTGACAGAGGCTTGTGTTCCCGCGCGCTGGGAACAGCTGAAACTTCATGTCTCACAGCCTCTCTCAGCCACTTCCGGGTTCATGCAAAGCAGCGTAACCCGTATGTAGTGGCAAGATGTAGTAGTTCTGTCAACTCGTAAAAAAGCAACCCGCACTAGGCACTCTCTAGCAGGATAGCCCAACCGGCACAGCACATACAATGCAGCATAGGGGCAATACCAAGGGGACTCAGCAATGTAATAACTCTACCACTATGCTTTTCACTCACACGTGAGCTTCATCAGGTGTTATTTATATTTATCTGCTTTGTTTAATACATTTCTTTCAACCTTGGTGCACCTTGTGCTTTCTTCTTCCTAGCACTATATTAGTTCACATCATAACATAGGAGTGCCTATTACATTGTTTTTTTTGTCACGTATCGGATGCAGTCCCAGATCTCACAATGCATCAGTGCCCAGAGTTTGGAAAGCTCTGTACACTACAATTTAATTTATGGAAATATCTGATATGGGTTGATTCAAAAAATGATAAAGTATCATTTATAAAAACAAAGCAATGCTATGGAGCAGACACATTAATTGAAGTATCTTATCAATACAAAAAGTAATAGAAATAGGTTACCGGGTGCTCCAGTGAATACCAGAAAGCCACCTGTCTCATATATGTAATTGTTGATAAATCTCCAGGCACCCCAAGTTCAATATTTGATCCAAAAGAAAATTCAAAAACCCTGATGACGGACCTTTAAAGGCTGAAATGTTGGTCCTTGCAATCAACTGTAAAATATATTTTCTTTTAGATCAAATATTCCAACTTGGAGTCTCTGGGGATTTATCAACAACATTAATTGAAGTGCCTAGTCCATATCTTTTGTGGAAACAACAGACACAGGGGCACCTTTAACAGCCTACCAAGTATTTTGTGTATACTTTTTTCCTCTACATCGTCATTAATGTGAACATAATTATTCTTGACTGAAGGGGTTTTATGAATCAAGACTACAGTAATTGCACTTTTAAAAAGGTTTAAAAACCTTTGCTGTCAAACATTAGAAGCTTGTTAACCATTTTTTTGCCAGAATCCCAGTGGCACTCGTGTCTCGCTTGGATGGCAATGACAGTTGCAACAAGAGCCTTGATGCAATTGAACCAGGAGGGGTCTCCTGGAGTTCAGTGAAAGCGAGTTTCCCTATAGGATGAGTCATGACATTTGTTGAACGTCACAAGGGACGTTTGACAACCCTTCAAAGGCTGATGTTCAGAGAACACTGAAAGGGTTATGTTTCTTACATTTTGCAAAGATCATTTGCCAGCGAAGTTTATGCTACCTCAACCAGGCGAGAAAAAAAAAATGATATAAAGATGCAGGATTTTATACAACCCAATAAAACGCCTCCTATTGACACTCCTCAAATCACAAGATTCTGCATGCAGGTTAAAATAGGTGCAAAGTACCTTAATACATTCATGGTAACAGAAGCATAATCAAATCGCATCATTTCTGCTACACAAATATATTTTTGCTTGCTCTATATTCCCAAAAGACTGCTCATCTGGTATCTGTGTTTATGTAAAAAAATAAACTTACTAGCTGCAGGCAGATTGACACCGAAAGGTCAATTTCTTACTTATTTATATTTTTAGATTGTAGGATTAGTTATGTGAACATTGGATTGGATTGATACATGTTGGCTCTGATCCACGCAAAAAACAAAAAAAAAATATATATATATAAATATCCGGTCTACAGTGAAAATTGTTCCATAAAAGAAAAAATAAGCTGGAGAAATGCAGGGAATGTATTAACCAATCAGTTTGCAAGCCTCTTGGGGGTGAAGGGGTTAATGCCCTAAACTTCCTTTGTATAACAAGGATTTTGTAAAACCTTATCCATTCTATAAAATTATATTATATTATAATGCTAGGCCGCGTCCATGCTTATCGCACGAGTGGCGCGGTGAATCACATTCATGTGAATGGTAACGAGTATAGGGCGCGCGTGCACGTGAGCGTTGGGTAGAGCAAAGCTACAGGAGATAAAATTATTTGTCTTTGTAGTGCGATGGCAGGGTCACATGAGTGGTTCACCCAATGAGGGCAAACCAGCTCCGTGACATCACTGCCACGCCCCCAACACGCCTTCCCTTAGCGTCTGCCTTACATAACTGAAATTTCTCCTGCTACAGGCGTGCGTGACTCCGCGCACTAACCATGGACGTGGCCTTATGAAAAACTAGGATTTGTAAACATTTTTTAATGGTGCTGTCCCATATAGGACCAAATTGAATCAACAACATTGCTAGTAGATTAAAACTAGACGATTGATACTCTTACAAAAAATATATATAATAGTGTCAATATTTTTTATTTGTCTGAATGTTTCCCAGTGTGTTCATTTATAATGAGGAGTAAGAATAGGTTTCAGTTTTGTCTCAAGGATAAGTTATTCATATCTATGTGCACACCTTTACATCAAAGCACCATGAAATCAATCTATTTTTGATGTATTGGGTCAGAATGGCCATCTAAGTGCAGACAAAGTGACTTCCAGGTCTGTAAATATGTGGCATTAAGTTAGCCATCTGTAACAGCAAGTTTAATATATGTGTGCTTTCCTTGTGTATTCTGTGGGATTCATTGTGGTTTGTGCCCGTGATTCACTTAGTGAGGCTAGCATATAATAAATCCAAGGACTATCCGTTAATAGTCTTTTTTCCCCAAAGCAGTAAGGGCATCAAACACTTAGTAGGCACAGATGAAGAAGCTGTTATAACCAATAACGCACTACAGCAGGAAATGGATAGTGCAATTTTTTGGAGGGGGTCCATTCGTCGCACAACAAGAGCCACGCAGAAAATCTCATTATATGTGACCCAGTGCATTAACTGGGGAAATAATGGCTGCTACATCTGTATATCACTGCAGTTAGTGTGACAGTAATACTGTATGTATAATAGGTTAAAATTTGATATGTAGACTTAACAACATTAAAGGTTTGGAGGTTTCAAATTGAGAGGCAAATGGACGGTGAAACGAACATTAAATATATTAGAAAAGGTGTGATTGCTTCCACTTTATTACAAATCCAATGAATGTTGAGAAGTGGGACAGATGCTTTAAAGCCCCTCTTGTTGTCCAGATGTTTTAAATCGCATGTAGAGAAGTGTTTCTGTTTGGAATCTGTTTGAAACTGATTGTTGAAAGTCTCCCGAGAGACAGCCTTGTGATAAATCGTATAATAAAATGTTAAAAATAGCAATTTTTCCCAGGAAATCCAGAGTTCCCACAAGCCAGGAAGCTGGGAAAATTGGTGAACTTACCCTGATCGCTATGGGCTAGTTTAATTTAAAAAAAAAAATGTTTTAAGAACCTTCCTGTTCAGTGACTATATTATATGATTGTATCTTTTCTTGTAAATACTGAATTTCTTTACATGTGAGATTTTCAAATGTTAACTTTTAGACCGCAATGTGTAGTAGTGACAATTGAAATAAAAAGTGGGCTACACCAATTTTGAGATATGACCTCCCTCTTTACTTCTCCACCAGTGGAGTTATGCAAAATTAAGTGATTGCGATACTAAGGCCCATATCTATTAAGAGGTACTATGCTCCATAAGACCCCTCCCAACTCTAAAAGACAACTGACAGCCCATTCAAGTGATTGGGCCGGAAGGTGCCTTATGGAATAATAATGATAATAACACTACTTAGTAAATATGGGCCTATATCTTTTTTCTACTTTAGAGTGACTGTCACTTAATTTGAGGTATAATTTAATGTGCTGTACTAAAAGACGTGCTTTGAACTTTACTATTATTTCAGCTGGCCTCTGCTTCCTCTGGAATAGCACAAGCTGGTCCCAATCCCTACTTCTGCAATTGAAAATTCAGCTCAGGAAAGTGGGAATGGAAAAGTTGAAAATCAGAAACCATAGAGAATATGACTAAATCAGAACGCTACATGGCTTTCCAACATCATACATGATATCACAAATCAAAGATTGCTGCTTACTGACTCTTCAAATAACAATCAGGGTATTTGTGATTTTATTTCTGATTTGATTACACATTATTAACCATTGAGTGTGTATATACTGTATATATACATACACACACTAGAAACCACAAAATAAGTGACAGTACCTCCAAAAAATGTAAACCCACCTGTAGCATGTGTATGAGCAGGGCCACAAACAGATTTCCCGGGGCCCAGGACAAGAGTTATGACCGAGCCCTCCCCCCCATTTCACACCTTACGAGCATCCTCTATTCCTACCCTCCTTCCATGTATTTCTCTCCCCTCCATCCCACTCCCTCTCTTCCTCACTCACCCACTCTCCATCAATTACTCCACTCTCACTCAATCCCCCCCGCTTCACATGTTTTTCTTCCATCCATCTCACTCTTACTCCATCTCTTCCTGTGAGGATCGGCGTAAGATCCACCCCTGTGATGTCACCAATGATGCGCGTCAGCCGCAACCTGCGAGCAATCGTCGCAATGCTTTGAGAGGAGACACCGCAGGGCCCGGCTCCGCCCCATGACATCATGAGCAGCACATAGCGCGCTCTGACTACGCGCAGATGTCGCATGAACACAGGCACTCAAGGGGTTAATGCCATCCATTATCCCACAGCTGCTACTGACTCCACCCCTGCCTATCAGTACACAGCCTATCACTCCTTACCCTGCAGCTGTGGGCTGTCTTGCATTCATTACCCTGCAGCTGCTGGAGGTCGGTTTATTCTCAATCCCCACCTCAGCCCCGCAGTCGCGTTCTGTTTCTGGTGAGAACACCGTTACAGTATGCTCAGCCCCACAAACATGGACCCAGCTGACGTGGGGCGAGTCTTGAGCACCCAGGCCAACATGTTTACCAAGTTAGAAAAATATCTTGAGCAAAACAATCAACGCATGGAGCTGCTGCAACATACAGTTCAAACAATCACAGACCGGAAACAAACTTCTCCTCTCCTCTCTGTGCCTTCCGAGGTGTCAGTTCCTGTCCTTACCCCTGTGTCTGTGACCACAACCTCTGAACCACGACTGCCCACCCCCAATCGTTATGGCGATCCTCATGGTTGTCGTGGGTTTTTGAACCAATGTTTCATTCAATTCGAATTAACACCTTCTCGCTTCCTGTCTCAGAGATCTAAGGTGGCATATATTATTTCTTTATTAACCAATGATGCCCTGGCCTGGGCCTCACCTGTTTGGGAACTGAGGTCGGATCTCACCAATGATATCACACGTTTCATCAGGGAGTTCTGCAGAGTGTTCGACACGCCTGGACGCAAGGTAACTGCTGCTTCTTCCTTGTTGCATGTCTCCCAGGGTAACCATCCCATGGCCCGGTATGCCCTCGAGTTCCACACCATAGCCGCAGAGATGGAATGATGAGGCGCTGACAGCTGCATTCTGGCAAGGTCTTTCCGAGCTTGCCCCACCCCACTTTCCAGGTTGGCAGGTTAGTCTGATTTTGCCTGGTTACGACAGATCCAATGTGATCATTCTTCCTGTAATTATACAGGTAAATAATAATTTTAACCCAGGTGAGTGTTAGGACCTGCTACGGTCATGCCTTGTAAGTGGCAGCAGGCTTAAGATGCTTTGGCCAAAGGATTAAACGAAATGACCCTTTTACAAGAGATATATAGGTATTGCACTGTGTATTTTTGTCACATTGGAAGTAGCTTTGGGCATTCTTGTGTTTTTTGTTGTATAGATTTAGCCACACCCACTAGCACTCCTTTTGACACTTATTTGCATATGTATATATATTATGTGGTAATGGTTGGGGTGTCTCAGAGCTTGTTGGGAATCTGTGTATTTTAAGGTCTTTCCGAGCACCTGAAAGACGAGCTCGCTGCACAAGAGCGTCCCACCAATCTCGAGGAACTCATCACTGTATGCATCCGGGTAGACCAGCGATTGCAGGAAAGGAGATCCGAAAGAACCCGGTGCAGGCAAGGTATTCTAAGACCCCACAGTTTCTACACAGGCACTGCTGATCCGCTCCCACTGGACACCAAAGAACCCATGCAACTCGTGGCAATAATCTGTCCTCCAGCGAGAAACAGAACCTCCATAATGCCGGACTCTGCTTGTACTGTGGGAACATAGGACACCAGGCACTCAATTGTTCACACAAGTCGGGAAACACCAAAGTCCTAGTGAGAGCCAGGAGAATCCCACTGGGAAAACTATACACTACAAAAAAAAATGCCAACTAGGATTCTAGTCCCCGTTACTTTAAATGGCGGTATTTTCCATACCACTTCACAGGCCTTTCTGGATTCTGGGTCAGGGGTTGAATTTCATCCATCAGGGCTTCACTGAGAGGAATAAAATTCCCCTGGTACACAAGAAGCATCCAGTTGGGCTAGAGGCCATTGACTGCCGGCCCCTACAACCGGCATTTATTTCACTGCAAACTTCTCCCTTTCAATTACAGACAGGAGAGGATCACACGTAGAGGATCCAGCTGGATGCCATCCATACCCCTTCAGTCAACGTTTGTAACGCGTAGCTCACCACAAATGAGGCGCAACCGCAGGGCTGAGGTAGGGATTGGTACAGAACGCTGACCAAAACCGCAATGGTGCGTCTAGAGTGTAGGATAGTTTTGCAAACTGGGTCGGGGTCATAGAGGACAGCGTAACCGTGATACTTGCCGGGTCTAGGAGCGGAGAGTAGCGGATCATTGGGGTACATAGCGAGAGTCAGGATTGGAGAAAGCAGAGTCGTCATAAAGCCACAGCCAGGGTCAGTGCAGGAGAGAGCAGGATCGTCGTATTCAAAAGCCAGGGTCAGTTCAGGAGAGAGCAGGATCGTCATATTCCAAAGCCAGGGTCAGTGCTGGAGAGTATCACAAGGTTCCAAGTCCAAGGCAGAGTCAGGCAGCAAGGTAAGATCAGACAAGGCAGGATGCAGTGAGATGCAGCATCACAAAACAGGAGTTATGCTCGGCAATGAATGAGAGTTCAGACATGGTATAAATAGGACCACTCTCCAATAGGAGGCAACCAGGAAGTGGAGGTGCCCTAACTGATAGGCTGCTGGATCGTGCAGGTGCGTCCTATTGTGCAGCCGATTAGGAGTGGGGAGTAGAGTAGAGAGCGCGCGCGTAACCCGTGCATCATGCTGGCGTCCCGGTCGCGTGCCACTCGTGCGCGCCACAGCACCCGCGTCAGTGTGGGGCGGAGACGAGAGGTGAGACCTGAGGAGAGAAGGGAGGAACGTGTGCGACCGCTGTGCCGCATAACTCCAACGTTGGGGCGGAGTCGGGGGGCAGAGACCACAGGACGCCGAGGAGAGTGTGTACCGTGTCAATGCCGTCGGGGGGAGCATGCACCTTGGATACAGGAACCGTGCTGGCAGAAGGAACCCGCGCATTGCTTGCACGCCGCCCATGTGAACCACCACTGACATGCCCTCTTTGAGTGTCGCTATAACCGGACGGACAGGTGAGAGTTAGGGGGACAGAACCCCCGGAATGGCGAATCCTCACACTCCCCCACTCTAGGAGCGACCTCCGGGTGACTCCATGAAGGCTTTTCTGGGAAGTTCAAGTGGAATCTCCTGACCATTCTTGCCGCATGAACCCGATGACTTGGAACCCAAGACTTTATTTCTGGACCGAATCCCTTCCAGTGGATAAGATTGTATAAGGAGCCTCTGGAGAATTTGGAATCCAGGATGGACTGAATCTCGTACTCGGGCTGACCCTGTACCATAACGGAGGTGGTGGATAGAACAGGAATTGAGTGTGCATTCTGGATCACCGGTTTGAGCAGCGAAACATGGAAGACCGACGGAATTCTCATGGATGGAGGTAAAGACAACCGATAAGTGATTCATTTTTTCCGAAATAGTGAATGGACCGAGGAATCTAGGCACGAACTTCATCAAGGGGACCTTCAGCCTAATGTTTTTAGAGGATAACCAGACTTTGTCGCCAGGCCTGAATTTAAAAGCTGGTCTGCGATGGCGATCAGCCTGACGTTTCTGCCTCTCGACGGCTGACTTAATATTCCTTTGAGTCCTTTTCCAAAGAGTTTGAAGTTCCTTGGTCCTATCATCAGCAGCTGAGACCCCAGAGGTAGCAACTGCAAGAGGAAGAGTGGCGGGATGGAACCCATAATTAATGAAAAAGGGGGGTTCTGTGGTAGATTCACTACGAAGATTATTATGTGCAAATTCCGCTCAAGGAAGAAGCTCCAACCAATTGTCCTGGGAATCAGACACAAAGCACCGAATGAATTGCTCTAAAGACTGGTTGGTCCTCTCCGTCTGCCCATTAGTTTGCGGGTGGTACCCAGAAGAAAAGTGAAGAGATATGCCCAACTGAAGACAAAAAGAGCGCCAAAATTTAGATATGAACTGCGATCCTCTGTCAGATACGATCACTATCGGAACTCCGTGAAGGCGGAAGATCTCCTTGATGAAAATTTCTGCAAGTTTGGGAGAACTAGGCAGGCCTTTGAGCGGTACAAAATGTGCTTGCTTGGAGAACCGATCTACTACTACAAGAATAGTGTTCATACCCTTAGATACTGGTAAATCCACCACAAAATCCATGGCCGAACAGGAACAGACATTGGCTGAAGTAAGCCAGCAGGGAGGTTTCTGGAAGTCTTAGTCCTGGCACCAGTTGGGCACGCAAGTACAAAGTCCTTAACATCCTTCTGCATCCCAGGCCACCAGAAGGTCAGGGAGATAAGATCCAATGTCCTTTTTGCTCTGAGATGACATGCCGATTTGGAAGAATGTCCCCACTCCAGGACCTGTTTGCGCAATGGAGGGGAGGTAAACAGGCGACCGTCAGGAACCGTGAGATTGTCAGGAATCTGATTTTGTTGAAGAACGATATCATTTAAAGCTTCAAAGTTAATGGAAGAAAGAATAAGTTTAGATGGAAGAATAGATTTGAGTTGGTCCTCTGAATTATCCTCGAGTGAGAACTGACGAGACAGAGCAACTCCCTTGACGTTTGTTGTCCCTGGAAGGTAGGAGATAATAAAGTTGAACCTTGAAAAGAAGAGTGACCATCTGGCTTGGCGAGCTCCCAGGCGACGTGCTCCCTCGATGTACAACAAATTCTTGTGATCCAGAAGAATTGTTATAGGCACCTCTGTTCCTTCTAGAAGGTGTCTCCATTCTTCTAAGGCAAGTTTCATGGCCAGGAGTTCTCGATTACCAATATCATAGCTACGTTCAGCTGAAGAATTTTTTTTGGAGAAAAAAGCATAGGGATGCAACCTGGCCTGAGGATTCTTCCTCTGGGAATGAACAGCGCCTACTCCGACATCGGACGCATCCACCTCAAGGGTAAAGGGGAGTTTAGGATCAGGATGAACAAGAACCGGGCGGATACGAACGCTTTCTTTAAGAGATCAAAAGACTTGACTGCAGTAGAAGACCAAGATGAGGGATCAGCACCTTTTTTTGTAAGAGCCGTCAGAGGAGCTACTAGAGAAGAAAAATTCTGAATAAATCTGCGATAATAATTGGAAAAACCCAGAAAGCGTTGAACAGCCTTGAGAGTAGTGGGTATAGGCAATCCAGGACTGCTTTAACTTTGGCAGGATACTGGTAAGGCCAGTATCTGAAATGATGTATCCTAAGAAAACTGTAGAAGATTGATGAAAGTGACACTTTTCAAGTTTAGCGAATAAATGATTTTCTCGCAGACGAAGGAGTACTTGTTTGACGTGTCCAACATGTTCCTGCATAGATTTAGAAAAAATCAGGATATCGTCCAAATACACAGTTACAAAAGAGTTAAGAAGATCCCTAAATATTTCATTGACAAAGTCTTGAAACACAGCTGGGGCATTACAAAGGCCGAAAGGAATGACCATGTACTTGTAGTGTCCATCTCTGGTATTGAATGCAGTTTTCCACTCATCGCCTTGACGAATTCTAATAAGGTTGTAAGCGCCCCGTAGATCAAGCTTGGAAAAAATTCTAGCTCCTTGAAAGCGATCAAACAGTTCGGAAATGAGAGAAAGAGGATAGCGATTTTTAATAGTAATTTTGTTGAGTCCCCGATAGTCAATGCAAGGTCGCAAGGTCCCATCTTTTTTCTTTACGTAGAAAAACCCGGCTCCAGCAGGAGATCTGGATTTGCGGATTGACCCCCTCTGAAGATTCTCGGCAATATATTCTTTCATGGCTTTAGTTTCAGGCATAGACAATGGCTAGGAGGTTCCACTAGGCGGTGTGGTACTTTGAAGCAATTCGATAGGCCAATCGTAGGGGCGATGTGGAGGAAGTATTTCAGACTTGACTTTGCCGAAGACATCCTTGAAGTCAGTATATTCCTCTGGCAATAGTACCCTTGCTTTGTCCTCAGATAAAGTTGCAGTGCAGACACTTCTCGAGACAATTTTGAACGCAGTATGGGCTCCACTGGATAGGTTCCTTGTTCAGCCAATCAATCCGGAGGTTATGGACCTGTAACCAGGGTAGTCCCAGGATCACTGCTATAGAAGGAGTGTGACTAGCTTTCAAAGTGATGTCTTCCAAGTGATAATCTTCTGATCTCAACTGAAGGATCTGAGTCTCCAAAGAAGTTAACGCAGACTGAAGCGGCCTACCATCAATAGCCTCCAAGGCAATGGGACTCTTCTTGCGCACAAGAGGAATATTATGGTTCTCTGCAAAGCTCTGATCAATAATGTTGCCACCGGATCCCGAATCAAGAAAGACCAAAGTGGAGACAGAGAATCCCTCACCCGACAGGGAGATGGGCACAAGGATCCTTGTGGGATTAGAAATGGCTGTAGGGGATAATGAGATCGTTCCCAATGAGATTACCCAAAACCTCATGGGAACCTTGCATTTCCCGCCTTGTTGGGGCAGGAGACGGCAAAGTGTCCAGAACCCCCAACAAACAAACAAAGACCAGCATCTATGCGACGTTGCTTCTCTGAGCGTGAAAGAGTAATAACTCCCAACTGCATAGGTTCAGATGAGTCTATGACAGGTAGTTCAAACTGGCTTACCTGGTTAGGGTTTATCCAGGTAGGAGCTGTGCGATGAAGTCTTCTCTCAGTCCATCTTTCCTGAAGGTGGTGGTCCACCTTGAATGAGGTCTTCCAGATCGGTAGGCCGGTCATGAGTCACAAGTTCATCTTTCATGGTTTCAGACAGACCCTGCCAGAAGGCAGCAGACAATGATTCCCCGTTCCAGTCCGTCTCTGCAGCAATGGTCCTAAACTCGAGTGCATAACGAGTGACTGGCCGGTTACGTTGGGAGATATAGAATAAAGCAGAAGCTGCAGATACCTTTCGACCTGGTGTATCGAACACCCTGCGGAATTCCTTGGTAAAGGCTCCTATGCTTTGGGTGAGGTCGGATCTTTGCTCCCAGATAGGAGAAGCCCAGGCAAGTGCATCATCTACCAGAAGAGAGATTATGTAGGCTACCTTGGAACGATAAGAAGTGAAGCGGGAAGAATTAATCTCATACTGAATGAAGCATTGATTAAGGAAACCCCGACATTCGTGAGGATTCCCTCCTTACCGATTGTGGGTGGGTAGCCGGGGGTTCGAACAGAAAGGAAGGCATGGCCATGGTATTAGTGCCCAACTGTGAGGGGTCCGTGTGTGGCCCTTGTAGTCGGAGAGACAGGGTCCTAAAGTCCTCCTGGAGATGCCCATAGCAGAGAGTTCATCCCTGGGCAGCAAGTGCTTGTTCTGAAGCCCACTCAGCAGAACAAACTCATGGCTGCCTGTGCTGGCCTATACATGGTTCTCCGGCAGATGTACGAGTGCAACTTTGTTGTACAGCTAGATGGAGAGACAGTGAGACATAGGACATATCAAATCAATATGTTGAAGGAATATTTTCAGTGTGGCATTGGTGATGGCTATCTGTATCCCA
This sequence comes from Ascaphus truei, assembly GCF_040206685.1. Lineage (NCBI taxonomy): Eukaryota > Metazoa > Chordata > Amphibia > Anura > Ascaphidae > Ascaphus > Ascaphus truei. The sequence continues at coordinate 50,793,137 of NC_134489.1, read as the reverse complement.
TCCGATGGGGGACCAGGCGGGCCAAGCTCTGCCCGACCTCCCAGGGTAAGCTAGGCAAGGGGCAACAGTAGAGCAGGTTGAGATAAGGTCCTAGCTCAGTGCACCCCAGCGGATGCAACACAAGCTATGTTAGAACAGCACAGGGTCCTGTTCACGGATACGCCAGGCATGACCCATATCACTGATCACACCGTTCACACTGGGGATCAGAGACCCCTGCATAAGAATGCCTATTGGGTATCAGTAGAGGTGAAGAAGAGTTTAGAGAGGGAGGTAGAGGAGATGCTCGCCCTAGGGGTAATTGTCCCGTCCCAGAGCCCTTGGACTTCTCCGGTAGTTCTCGTGCCCAAGAAGGACGGAACCACTCAGTTCTGTGTGGACTACCGGCAGCTCAATGCTCAGACGGTGTAAGATGCTTATCCCATACCCCGAATGGATGAGCTCTTAGATTGGCTTGCGGATGCAAAGTATCTGACCACTATGGATTTGTCCAAAGGGTATTGGCAAATCCCTCTGACCCAGGAGGCATATGAGAAGTCAGCATTCATCACTCCAAGTGGTCTATATGAATTCTTAGTTATGCCATTCGTAATGAAAAATGCCCCGGCTACCTTCCAACGCCTGGTCAATAGGTTATTAGAAGGGATGCAAAGTTTTGCAAGGGCATACCTAAATGACATCGCTGTGTTCAGTAATTCCTGGGAAACCCACTTAACACATGTAGCAGCGGTGCTGAAAAGAATTAGGGAAACAGGGCTGACACTTAAGCCTACCAAGTGTCTAGTTGGGATGGCAGATGTTCTGTATCTGGGGCACAGAGTAGGTGGAGGACATCTCAAGCCAGAGCCGGCTAAGGTAGAAGCCATCATTCACTGGCCAGTGCCCCAAACCAAGAAACAGGTCATGGCTTTCTTAGGCACCGCTGGTTTCTATAGGAAGTTTGTCCCCGAGTATAGTACCCTTGCCAAACCCCTGGCTGACATAATGCAGAAACGACTCCTATTTTGGCAGCACCGGATTACACCAAGCACTTCCTTGTACAGACCGATGCTTCCGACTATGGTATCGGTGCTGTACTAAGCCAGGTGGGCAAGGATTGGGGTGAACACCCCATCGTCTATCTGAGCAGGAAGCTGCTGCCCAGGGAAGTGGCTTATGCCACTATAGAGAAGGAATGCCTGGCCATCATATGGGCTCTCAAGAAACTTCAGCCTATTTGTATGGCAAAGCATTCACTGTGATCACTGATCAAATTTCCCTCAGCTGGTTGCAGAGGGTGTCGGGGGAGAACGGCAAATTTCTTTGCTGGAGCCTTGCCCTTAAGGAGTTTGACTTTACCATACAGCACAAGAAGGGTAGTGAGCATGGTAATGCCGATGGACTCTCCCGACAGTACGTCTCCAGTGACCCAAAGGCAGCAAGGACATCCAGGCTTGCGGAGACACCTGATGAGATGACTGCCCCAGAGCATTCATCTTGAGGGGGCAAGAGTGACGGGAAGGGGTAACAAGGCTAAATAGTAAAGATCAAGCCTGTTTGGTTACCCCTGCACCATGTATAAGGGTCCAAGAGAGTTGGCTCTTGGACCCAGTAACATTGTATTTTGTGTAATAAAAAACATTTTTGTGTTTTTCCCTTTCTGGGCATGCGATCAAGCAGGGATTGCTGGTGTATGAGTTTTTTTGCGGAGGAACCGTTATCCGAATGTGCCTAGGAGTTTGGGGTCCAGAGTTACCTGTTCCCCAATAAATGTACCCGGGAATCATGCCGGATTCTCGGATACATATAGGCATATTGTCGCGGCAATACCTCCCCTTGAAAACGTAACTATGACTCGCCATTAGGCTGCCCCGCTTCAGCATAACTCGGAAAGGAGAATGAGGTACAGGGATAAATGTGTATCTTTTGAGCTGAGGGAATCCCTAGGTTAAGGGGGGTACCCCAGCTAGTGCCAAGGTGATGCACAAACAGTATATGGTTTGTAGGTACCCAACCGTACATAAGGTTGGGGGGACTCTGAGAGCCAAAGGGAAAGCATGGGGGGACATCATGTAGACAGAAATAAAAAGAGTACATTTTTTCCTTTTCTGTTCCCTGTACACAGAGACTCAGAGTTTATTAAAGTATATTGTAATATGTTTTAACATTCGGAACCCATGTCCAAACAGGCAGCCCGTGCAAACATCGGAGTTCAAAGCAGTCAGAGGATGCCCAGAGGAGTGAACAGCATTTGGTTAGCGGGGAAAGGCAGAGTACTAGGTCCAGAGATCAATGGCAGTCCGGGATGCCCCTTGTTCTGCCAGATCTAGGGGCGCCTGCCCAGCGGCTGGCATTGGGACAGCTGGGGGGAGATGTGGCAGGCTTGTGCATGTCCCTTGGCTATTTCAAATTTCCTGCTAGCCCGACTTTTCTACCCGGCTTGGCTCTGATTGACTGCTTGAGAAATTTCCCACACGCTGATTGGCTGTCCAGTCTGCTTCTATTTTATGAATGAATCAGGGAATACTGCAAGAAGCCATGAGCCAATGAGATCTTGTGTTCCCCTTGAGTCAGAGCCGGAAGAGCGCAGGCGGACTTTTTGAAGTTGCTTTGTTCGAATTAGCAAGGCAACCGGCTTCGATTTCAAGTCTGAAAAGCCTGCCCGCCAGAGACTAAGCCCCGACTTTTGGGACCAAGTTCTCAGAAACGAACGTAGTGGTCGCGGTTGGGATTTCATGCCAATTTGGGTTCCAGAAGATTCCGGTCAGGGTAAAACGCTCCCATAGAGTTCCCTGCACCTAGGAAAGTCTAGTTTTCAACCCCAGACCCCCAGTAAGTGTATCTTTTCGTCTGTATTTTGTGTTTCACTGTGTGTATGCTGAATAAATTACAATTTATTTCTCTACCTTGTTTTGCTCAATGAATGATCCTGGTAAAAAGCTGTAAATAACCTGGTCTCCCGTGACACTCATCACATGGGCCAATAGGAAGCAGAACACGATTATGTCATGGCTTCCTATTGGCCAGCAGGGCTAGGGAGCTCTGAAATGCAGACATATAGTGAACCCTGAAGTGGCTACCGGCACCCCCTTCAGAGCTAAGTAACTGCAGAAGCATTAATGGAGCCCAGCTTCGAAGACCCCCTGCTTCAATCCTACATTTAATAAAAATAAAATAATAATAATAATAAAACGCTTGGATAACATTGTTTAAAACAAGGTACAGTTTCCTTCGTATAGAAAGTGTACAAATTTACAGTATAGCGGGCATCTTACAGGGAAAATTCAGACATTTGTGTCTTTTTACTGTCTGGAAGTGCAAAGCTAATAAGACGTGCCAAATCTTGGGCATTCTGCCCAAGAAACTAGTGAAATCCTCAAGGGACCATAAACAATCTTGACTATTTACTGTAAATTGCTAACAAGACATCAGATTATTTTCTAAATTGAGTCCCACAAGGAAAATATTAAAGACAGAAAAGCATTGAGTGCATTTGCACGTTTTTGAAATGCCGGCATTCAGATTCTGTGTGTGGACATGCAAATTAAGACTCTGGTGGGTGGGGGGGGGGGGGTTCAATAATCTCTAATAAAGGAACCCCATGAACAGTTTAGGGGAAGGGGGAATGACAGGGGGTTGAGCCCCTAAACGGCATGGTCAAGAAAAGAAGGGGTTAAGAGCAGAGTGAGGGGTGTCGTGAGTGGGAGGGAGTAAAAGGGCCCCGCGTGGATGTGGCCTACCTCTCACGGCCGGGCACTGGAGAAGTTCCCGGTCTCCTACTTTTGTTTTGGTGTAGATTGTGTTATATAAAAAAAGAGATGTTTAAATGGAAAATGTTATGCAAAGTGGATTTATTTACGGTTATCTTTGTCACGGCTAGCTTGGATCGTAGTGGTCAGATTGCACCCGGGGCGACGGATCTTCTTAGGAGTTTGGATACTGTAGTGGGAAAGGCATTCCCATGCTGTGGATAGAGCGGGCTGGTGATGTCCTCTAAGTGTTTCGGTGTGGTATAGTGCTATATCCTGCTTGGCGGGTGGGCACTGACAGTGTTGGTGGTGGATACCCCAAGAGTGGTGCAATCTGATCATGTCTGTATTAAGGTTGTGGTTAATAATACATGTTGTGGCCATTTTACCCCATATAAATGTCAGTGCAATTTCTTGGTTGGGGTGTTGAATTTGGGTGAGGGGTCAGGAGTGTTTGAGTATAAGGAGTTAACTGCAGCACAAGTCAAAAGCGGTTAATGTGGGATCAAGCTCGGATATCCCTTCTCCCAGTTTAGTTAATCCCGCTGAGTGAGTGTGTCACATTTTGCTTATAAATTCCTTTTGAGCAGGACTTTTCTTACATTTTTAAGGGGCAATATCTCCTGTGACTAGTGACATGTTTAAGGGGTTATAAATATGGACCATAGATGCCTTTTTTTTTTTTTTTTATCAAAACCTGACACACACAAGCATTATAAAATAAATTTTTAAGTTTGTTTGTAAACATGATGAGCTAAGACTTGGGAGAGGTTTGATTTCCTCTTGCTGCTCCTTTTTGTCTGAGAGCTCCTCCCTCATTATTATTGGCTGTATGATAAGGACAGGGAAAGGATTAGGGTAAAGAGTACACTTGATGGACAAATAATACCCTCCCTCCCTGTTCATAGGGCCCTTAGACAAATGCAACTTGTAATTGATTTTTAACAGGTGAAAGCAACCAACTCTGCTATTTTATATAATTGTTTAGAGAAGCCAATAGGACTGTTTTTTGTCCAGTTAGGTGGGATTGCACCTATACATCTAATGCATTACACAGATTGATAGTACATCTAAACCTGCACCATGGCAAAACATATTTTAAAGGAATAAGGAAGTTAAAAAAGTGACATGCTCAGTAAGTTCATTAGAAGTCCACACACAGTAGTTCTAATGAGTGGAATGTAAACAATGTACTGTATGATGTTTATAGAGAAGAAAATACTTGAGAAACCTATGTGAGACATCTAAATGAGCTAAATTCCTCTGTTTATAAAACTACGGTATATTTCTACTGAACAGGGTTCACTGCTTTAAAATACCTACATATTTTCTAAAAAAAAATGCATGATCAAGATTTAATAGAAAATATTTCATGCAAAAAAGTAGGTGAGCAAAAAAGGCATTTGAATTTCCTAACTTTTTTAATTAGATTTTTTTTGGTAACAAAGTGAGTTCGAGACAAGCCATCTGCATAAATAAGACAACTGAAGGGCAGCTTTGATGCTTTATTTGTTTATAAATCAATTTAACCCATAGAGATCTCGGTAGTTATTTTTGGGAGAAATGCTTCATACTGTATAACTCACGTGCTTGCTGTTCTCAACATGTTCTAGTGTTTAAAAATACCATATAGTTCTTTCCCTACCCTTCTGATCAAAAAGCCACAGGAGTACTTTGTGAAATGATTACTGGTTATTTTTTTCCCACTTTGAAGACTTCTTAGAATCACATCTTAAAGGAGAAATTAAATATTAAAATTATAAGTAAAACAAAGTGTCTGGAAATACAGAAATTCTTGTAAACTTTTGAGATACTTTCTTGTTTTCAGTTTTAAGAGCATAAATATTTTCTAAGATTTTCTAAACTTAGTTTTAAAGAGCTTTGTGTTAAACAAGTTTCCCATTTCTTGGAATAAGGCACTGTATCCCAACCTTTAGGACCTATTTAGGTAGCTTCGATGTTATCACTACAACAGTGAACGTGTTGGCATGTTCCTACCGTAATGTATGAAATTTGTGTAAAAACGATATTCAGGAACATATATCGCTTGGAACAAAAATAATTTCCCTCCAGAGTGTCGTTGTGGTATATGTCCCCCTCAAACCTCCCTCCAAATAAATTAGGGAGAGATGCCTGTGCTGGAAAAGGAACATGCTTGAGGTACCCTAGAAGATATGCTAATGTCTATACAACGTATATTTTAAGGAGCCACACATGATAAAATATATCATTAAGACCAATCAGTTCAACTACCCTTGTAATGAAGGGGATACCAGTGTCAGACTCAACAGGATTAGAATCCACAACACTGCCATTCAGGGCATCAGCTCTAGCATTAAACCAAACCAGATGCTGAGAAGCTCCACTGTCATGTGTCTCAGGTGTGCTCATTTTTATAAACACGAGAAACATTGAACGGGCAACCAGAAAGTGGAAATGTCTTCTTCTAAAGCAGCAATACTGCTTTCCCCCTTTTTCTTCTTCTTTTTATATGTAAAGCATGTGACAATGTATAATTCTACAGTCTTACCTAAGCTGGCAATCGTTATAAATCTGTAAAAATCCTGATTGTGTGCCTAACATAATGGCCTCCTTTCAGTTTATGTCAATCCTTCAGTCAGTGTAACTCAGCAGCTACAATGCATCCTTATATTACTAAGGTAATGTTATCTATTGTTAAAGTTTATAGCTCAAGCTGCTGGGAAAATTGGCAACAAATAGGGTTGCCAGGTGTCCGGTTTTGAACCGGACAAGCCGGTAATTCCGATGCCTGTCCGGTATAAAATCGGAAGTAAAACCGGACACATGTGTGTCCGGTATTACCATTTTTTGCGGTGGAGGGCTGGCAGCGCAAGCGCGAGGGTGGTACAACGGCGGAGGGCTGAAAGTGCTGAGACAGGGGGCGGGGGCAGACGGTGGCTGGGCAGCAGCACTTTGTGAGTGTCTGTGCAGCCTGTACCTGATTGGAGGAGCGGAGAGCCAATCAGAGGACAGCGGGGCGGAGCCCACACCCCGGCGGCCCAGAGAAGCAATAAGGTAAGGACACAATTTGGGGGGTGATGGGGGAGCCGAGGTGACATGATGGGGGGCCAGGGTGAGGTGAGATGATGGGGGCCAGGATGAGGTGATGGGGGAGCCAGGATGAGGTGAGGAGATGATGGGGAGCCAGGATGAGGCGAGATGATGGGGAGCCAGGATGAGCTGAGGAGATGATGGGGAGCCAGAATGAGGTGAGGTGATGGGGAGCCAGGATGAGGTGATGGGGGAGCCAGGATGAGGTGATGGGGGAGCCAGGATGAGGTGAGGAGATGATGGGGAGCCAGGATGAGGTGTGGTGATGGGGAGCCAGAATGAGCTGAGGAGATGATGGGGAGCCAGGATGAGGTGAGGTGATGGGGGGGGGGGGGGGGCAGGATGAGGTGAGGAGATAATGGGGAGCCAGGATGAGCTAAGGTGATGATGGGGAGCCAGGATGAGGTGAGGTGATGGGGGGCCAGGATGAGCTGAGATGATGGGGGCCAGGATGAGTTGAGGAGATGATGATGGGGGCCAGGATGAGCTGTGGTGATGAAGATTGGGGGGGGGGTATATTTTATATGTATTGGGGAGGTGGGGGTATTTTTAAAATGTATTGGGGAAGTGGATTCCAGGTCCTCCAGAGGATCAACCCAGTACCTGGTGCACTGGTAGGGTTTCGGACCCAAAGAAAGGTCTTGGATTCCTCACCACTGTCTTTATGCTCCCAGACTCCTATAACTCTTCCACCAGAGATATCCTCACAAACCTTCCTGGAGTCGCCCGGAGGTCGCTCATGAAGGGGGGGTACTGTAAGGATCCATCCTTTGCACCCTCCCCGGCGTGCTCTTTACCTGCCTAGACCTGCGACTGGGCCCCATGCCTCTTCTGCAGCACATCTAACGGACCTGCGAATGCCAGCGTTCCTTCTAGGGGCGCGCACAGACCGCACTTGGCACTAAATGCCGTTCCTGCTGGTCCCACCTCCAGGCTGCTCTCGCAGGAGTGACATCGCCACGCAGCATGCACCCACTATGCGCTGCACCCACGCACGCGTGCAGAAGCTTCCTCGCTCCTCTGTCTAAAGGGATATACCTGTGCTGTCTCCCTCAGCCAACCACAGCCAGGCATACTCCTGAGTATGCTCCCAGCTCATAAGACTGTTCTGCTTTATATTCTTCCTGCCAACACCTTAGATGCTTTGAAAGACATTGTACAAAAGCAATCTCACATTCCAGAGGCTCTCGTAGTTCCTGATGGTCGATTGTTTACCCCACCCCTCATCGGAGGAAGTTTCTTGAATGGGGTCACTCTTCTAAACTTTCTGGACATCCAGGTACTAGAAGGACTACGGATCTTGTGGAGCAGACCTTTTGTTATCCCAGTATGCAAAAGGTCATCAAGGAATTCGTTGCTGCGTGCCCGACGTGCTCGGAATAAGACTCCCCAGAGTAAACCACCAGGACTCCTTCGCCACTTCCCATCCCGGACCGTCCATGGACACACTTGTCCATGGACTTCATAGTTGAACTGCCAGTATCTAAAGGGATGAACACCATCTTAGGTGAGGTAGATTTCTTTTCTAAGCAGTCTCATTTTAGGGAGTCGGGTGCCGTGTCTACCTTTTGGAGCTACATTGTACTGCCTGGTGCCCAATTCGCCTTCTCTTAAGCCCCTTTTTGCCCCAGTCACTTTTCACAACTGACTACTTGCGGAGATGCCATGCTTGCTAGCCAGGCCGGATGGATCCCCAGGGTGCAGGCTTCTTTAGAAGTCCCCAGAGGCTGTCCCCAACCCCCAGCTCTTATGCAGGTGACATACCCATGCTGGGGATCTCTGGCTGTTCTTTTAATACATTATACATTAATACATTATTTGAACTGGACAGTCACACAGAACCACATTATTAATAAATTGAGCCACACCCCTGGTTGACATCTGTTGAGGAATCAGAAAGGGCGACATGGTGTCAGAAGACTGGTTAGTCAGCATCATGCTGCCTGGTAACCATCTTGGAATGTGAAATACCTTCTTGTTTAATAACATTTCTTCTGAAACAGGGAGGTCTCACAGTGAAGTTGCGCTGACTGATTTGGGTCACTCTCAGGAAGCTGCATGGTAGTGTTTAGAAAAGTACCATTTTGTTAGATTACATTTCCTCTGAAAGATCCAAAAGGGTTAAATTGATGCAGTTTTACGTTAGGATAGTCTCTGATTTGGGTAAATAAGGCAAAAAAGGGGCCTGTGGACAGGGCCCGAACAGAGGGGGAGCACAGGGACATCTGTCCCAGCGAACCAACTTCCGTTATCGGCTGCCTGGGTGGGCCCCCCTCCAGGTAGGTCCCATGGGTAGGAGGGCAGAGAGAGAGAGGGGGGGGGCAGAGAGAGAGGGGGGGCAGAGAGAGAGAGAGAGAGAGAGAGAGATGCCTGAGAGAAGAGAAAGGGGAGAGATAGAAAGAGAGGAGGGAGTGTGAGGGAGGAGTGAGAGCAGGAAGAGAGAGATGGGGAGAGGGAGTGAAAGAGTGGAGAGAGAGGGGACAGAGCGGAGCGATAGTGAGAGAAGGGAGTATTGTGAAGGGGGCAGGGAGAGGGAAGAGAGAGGTATGAGGGAAGAGGGAAAGAGAGGAGATGGGGCACTCGCAGGACCGCTGTCGGGGTGAGCGAAGCTAGCATTGCATCTTGAAAATAACCTATTTGCTATAGGTTTAAAAAAAAAGCTTCTACAATAAAGTAATATTTTTGTTCTTTTAATGAAGTTTTCGTTAAAAGATCTCTATCCTAATTGCATAAATACATGAAAGTCATAGATGTGTCACTAAATAGTCTTTATATCTGCTATACTGGATAGAACAATGGAAGAATATTTACGGCCATGATACACATTAATACATCTGAATTGTATTATAGTTTTAAGGATAAAATACTGTGATTAGAAATGTGCTGAAATTTGGGAACCATGTGCATTTTTTTTTGCCCGGCAAAAAAAAGTGAAATTCTTTCAAAGTTTGCAAGCAGTTTGTCAAGTAAAAAATCTCTGCAGCCTCTCTGTCCTCTTCTGACTCTCCCTCGCTTTCTTGTCTCTCAAAACCCCATATTTCAGGGTATATTATTCTGTGTCGAAATTCAAAAATTTTGCCCCAACATTTTGCAAATTTTACAACTATTTTGAAACTTTGAGCGAAAGATTGCCAAACTAAATTTGGGAGAACTGTGCACATCTCTAATATTTGCTTTCATTCACAATTTGTTTTACACTGTCACCTGGTGGCCATTTGTATGTATTACAGTATAAAACATTTTGTTACATTTTTGTCAAGAAATGTAAATACAAATATCAGTTGTGAGCACATTCACATCCCAGGCAGGTGTGCAACCTTGCCTTTCACCATTATCTCCTGGACAGAATGTTTCCACTGTGGCTAGGGATTCTTGGAAATGACATGCAAATGAGCACTCTGTCAAATGCTAACATAATAGCTGAGTATAAATGAAGTTGTCTTGGATAAAAAAAATGTATTAACTTCCAATGATGGGAGTGTTTCCTTGATCTTAAATCTCTTTAAAACACAAAAAGCCTACATTTTTAAGAGTCACAATGAAATAAGTTTTAAATTCAAACCCATAATACAATAGATGAGACCAAAAACTTAGCGGCAGACCATAAGAGGAAACAAAAAAAAAAAAAAGATTAGAAAGATAATTAATAAAAACAAGAAATGATCTTAGACAAATTCAACTTTAGGAAGTTGAAAAGGCATTGAAACTAACAAAGTAATGTTTTTGTGCTACTAAAGAAAATAAGGTTCTGCAAAGGAAGTATGGGCCTCTAATAGAATATAGAAGACTCAAAATGGCTATCTTCCCAAATAGCAAGTTTTGCTGGGAGAGAGTGGACGAAAGATGTGTCCCTGGCCTGACTGAACAAATTAGAGTAGATTTTTTCTTTCCTTTAAAAAGATTGTTAGATCAGTCTTGAAAAAATAAATAAAGCAGAGCTATTATCTGTGGCGGATTCAACATCTCAAGAGCATTGCTTTGTCCCTGCTAGTTCGGTCTTGTATATATCCTGCACCGCAGTAGGTATCACCACACTTTCCAAGTACAGTAGGGCCCCACTCATTCGGTGTGTTCGGTTCTAGGCCCCCGCCGAAAAGCGGAACATAGCTTTTTTTGGGCAGAGCGCACAAATGCTATGTCCACCGGCGATTTCCCATCTCTCCTCCCTCCTGCGCCATCCCAGAATGCAGCATTCTGCAAATGCACGGAATCGGCGGTCCCTCCTGCGCATGCGCGGACTCGGCGTACCCTTCTGCGCATGCACCAAAAAAATTACTGTAGTCATGAAACAGTACTGCCGTATTAGCGGATCGCTGAGAATCGGGGCCCTACTGTACAACAAACGTATCTGTTTTTTGTCTGCCGGGGTGCTAACTCTTGAATTACACTGGCGACACACTTTATTCGAGCTTGGCTAGTCCCACGAATTCGGGTATACCCGGGTGTATTGAGGTTTGTGACTGTTTTCTGCCCGAGTGCATTGGGTTATTTTCCAAGCAGGGATTGAAGCATTTTATTCCCGCTGGCTGCAATACTGCACAGTATATATATATATACTGCATTAAAATTCATGAATTTATGCCATCTGGTAGACACGCGAAGCATTGCAGCCTATTAAATCCTAATCATTATCATTTAACAGATCAGCCGCCCGTCAGCCAGGCATGAACCCAGGCTGGGAAGGCAAATGCAACGGGGCTTGTCAGAGGTGAGGAGTGGCGCATTCCAGGTATCTGCCAGGTACATACCGGGTATTTGCTCGAATAAAGTGTGTCGGTGCAGTAGGTACAGATTACAGACAATTGGTAAATCAAAGGTCGATTGATCTAAATCTAGCTTCATGATCCTTTGCATTGTTTTGCGAGGTTTCTTTGGAATTCCAGAAGACATTTGCTCTCAGAAAAGGTGTATATGATGGTACGGGTTGTGTGGCACGGTATATTAAAGGTTCTTCCTGCTTGTTGCTCCTCCTACCAAGCAAAACAGCTGCCAGGCCTGGTAATATGTTAAGCCCAGTGTCGCGGGAGACTCCTGTGGCGGGTAGGATCTCGGTGTCCGGAACAGCACTAGCGTAGTAGGGGTCACAAGCAGGGGTCCGAGGCAGGCGGCAGGTAGCGAAGTCAGGTACAAGCAGAATTCCGAGGCAGGCGGCAGGTAGCGAAGTCAGGAAACAAGCAGAGGTCCGAGGCAGGCGGTAGGTAGCGAAGTCAGGTAACAAGCAGAGGTCAGCAACGAGGAGACTGGAACAGGACAGGGGAGCAAGGACAGGTCTGGGGGCAGGGACTGAGAACAGGAACAAACAGGGACAAGCCAGATTACAAGCAAGGGCTTTTACTGTGAACAGACTTCTATAATACAGGTACAGGTACAGAAAACAGATCAGGAATCAGAAGCATGTGCATTAGGAGTCTGACTTCAAACAAAGGCAAAAGCAACAGACAGGAAGCAAGCTATAAAGGCCAGAGACAGGAGCAACAAGAAGACAGACAGACAGAGGAACCCAGAGCCAACAGAAGGCAGCAGCACACCCAGTGGACAAGGAAGCTATGGCTAGGCAGGAGGTCTAGGCGGCCCTGACATTACTCCCCCCTCTCGAGAGCGTTCTCCGGACGATCCTCCAGGCTCTTCCCGGAGGCCTTGATGAAAAGTGGACTCAAGGTGACCCACCTCTGGTGGTTTGTCAGCGGGCAGAGGGTACTCCACAGGTACATTGGTTGCTGCAAGGAACCTCCGAATGGGTGCGTTCAACCCAAAAGCAGAGGCAGAGACATCAGGAATGTGGGCATCAAGGACGGCTGCAGCCTTTCCACATGAGTCATTGGGGACACAGAGTTCGCTCTCCATGGTCTCCTCCTTTTTGGCAAGCTGTGTCTTGAGCTCAGCGATCTGCGCCTGCAGCGCTGTGAGTTGCTGAGATGTGTTTTCAGCTACTAGCTTTAGCTCTTCCTCCAGCGAGGCTCTGGTTATGCTCAGTGTGGCCTTCAGCTCCTCATGCTGTTCTTTGGGGACACACTGGGTACTCAAATAATCTTGCAGCATCTTTATTTTGTAGGCAGTCTGGAAACTTTCTTCCTGCAGAACTCGCTGCTTTTCTTCAGCATTCACCCATTTCTCCTTGGTGTCCTGCAGATGTGTACGCAGTTCTCGCAGCTGACTCTGCAGCATATTTTCTGCTTGTGTGCGCCGCAGGGAGACACGTTCTTCTTGCAGCACTCTCTCTGTATTCTGCAGTGCTGTCTGCACGTCTAACTTTTCCTGGGCCAACTGTTTCTTCTCCTCTCCTAATTCATGGAGTTTCTTATCTCCTTCTCTGACTTGGACATAGAGATTCTTGCACTCTTGGGTTACAGTTTCAAAACTGATATTTAACCCGTCGAAGATTTCTCTCAATGAACATAGTTCTGTGTTGAAGTGGCAACTCTTCTCCTTAGTGGCTTCCAGCTCTGTAGTAAGCCTGTGAACCTCTTTCTGAGATGCTTCTAGTGCTGCGTCAACTTGAGCCATGAAAGTCTGGTACTGGGCAGAATCAGCGTAGGTCTTCTCCAGCTTACTTGACAAGATCACCCTGTCATTCTTCAACTGATATTTTTCTTTTTCCCAGTCACCCTCTGCTTTTTCCAGCGCTAATTGCATCCTTGACTTTTCTTCTATCAATAGTCTCTTCTCCTCTTCTGATTCATGGAGTCTTTTATCTCCTTCACTGGCTTGGACAGAGAAGTTCTTAGTCATTTGGTTTATAGTTTCAAACCTACTATTTAACTCTTCGGAGGCGTCTCTCATAGAACGTATCTCTGTTTTCAAGTAGCATCTCTCCTCCCGAACGACTTCCATCTCTTTTTTGAAGTAGCAAATCTCCTCCTGGGAGATTTTAAGCTCTGTATTAAGCCTGTCAATTTCCTTCATAGAGATTTCCAGGAATTCGTTACTTTTAGAAGCGAGGCGCCGATTCTCAGCAGCATCAGCATATGCCTTCTCCAGCTCACCTGACATGACATCTAGGTCACTCTCCAACTGGTGCTTTTCTTTTTCCTGGAGAACACACTTAGCAATTGCTGAGGAAAGACAGCTCTGTAGTGCAGTGTTGGCTTCTTGCTCCTTATTTAAACGTCCATAAAGACAATCAATCGCTTTCTGTGCAGCTTGAAGCGTCTGAGTAGGGGCATCTTTCTTTTCTTCCACTATTCTTGGGATACGTCTGTGAGTTGCCTTAAGCTGCAGCATATCTCTTTCATCAAATGCAGAGTCTGAGGTTAAATTGTCATTCTTAATTCCTTCTGCAACTTCCACAGTAATGCCTCCCTTCTTTTTCTTCTTCTTCCTTGCTTTGAGAAGCGCTGAAGAATCAGTGGTACTGTGTTCACATTTACTGCTCAAGACTGTTTGAGTGGGAGCCATAATTTCAGACATGGGGAAACCACACTTCCCAAGAAACCAGTAAAGAGGAAATGTGTTTTTAAAACAGAAGCATTAGAATGAACAACAGGAATATTAGACACAGAGAGACACAAGATAGGACAGCTGACCTTTTGAGACTTTAGCATCAGTCACAGAGATTTATAAATGCAAGGAAAAACCATAGACAGAGAAACCTGTAGTTATATCTGAAACTTTAGAAATCAGGCATAGGGATATCATACAGACAGAGAGAACCTGCAGTTACATCTAAATCTTTAGGCATCAGGCGTAGGGATATCATATAGACAACAGGAAACTAATACAGAGAAAACTTGTAGTTAGATCTGAAACTTTTGACATCGGACATAGGAATATCAGACAGAGAACCCTGCAGTCAAATCTGAAACCTTTGATATCAAGCGTAGGGATATCATATGTTGCAGAGAAACAAACTTTAGGGGAACTTGCAGGTAAACCTGAAACCTTAGAACCAATCATATGAAAAACTACAGATTGCAGGAAAAAATCACAGTATGCAGTAACAAAATAATAGAAGCACTCTTGTCTTTAGAAATGGGAACCCTGTGAACAGCAGTGGTCCAACTAGGGATGCAGAGACAAGCCTTGTCCAGGAAATGAAACGTCAGAGTCTAAAAAAGGTGGCAACAGGTACTGCAAGGGTTAACCCAGGCACTGCACAAAAAGAAAAATCTCAAAGAAAGCTGCAATAGTCTCTGCAGCAACAGTTCTAGTCTCAGCAAAAATGTTTTTTCGTTATGAATGCAATAATTCTTGCAGAACACTTAGCAGCAAAAAAACCTTCCCAACTGGGATTTTCCAAAAAAGAAACGAAAGTACTTATCTTCAACCATGCGGATGGGGTCTGCTGCAGCAGGCAGGAAAGGGTGCAGGCAGAAGAAGAATCTGTTCCAGCGAGATCCAGAAGTGGCCTTTGCTTTCTGTCGCGGGAGACTCCTGTGGCGGGTAGGATCTCGGTGGCCGGAACAGCTCGAGCGTAGTAGGGGTCACAAGCAGGGGTCCGAGGCAGGCGGCAGGTAGCGAAGTCAAGAAACAAGTAGAGGTACGAGGCAAGCGGCAGGTAGTGAAGTCAGGTAACAAGCAGAGGTCGGCAACGAGGAGACTGGAACAGGACAGGGGAGCAAGGACAGGTCTGGGGGCAGGGACTGAGAACAGGAACAAACAGGGACAAGCCAGATTACCAGCAAGGGCTTTTACTGTGAACAGACTTCTATAATACAGGTACAGGTACAGAAACAGATCAGGAATGAGAAGCATGTGCATTAGGAGTCTGACTTCAAGCAAAGGCAAAAGCAACAGACAGGAAGCAAGCTATAAAGGACAGAGACAGGCGCAACAAGAAGACAGACAGACAGAGGAACCCAGAGCCAACAGAAGGCAGCAGCACACCCAGTGGACAAGGAAGCTATGGTTAGGCAGGAGGTCTAGGCGACCCTGACACCCAGTTAGATATCAGTATTTTCCTGCAACCTATACGTATGTATTATGGGGTGTTTATTGTGTTTTCCTTGGTTCCTGTGTGACTCATTGTATGCCTGGGCCAGTAACAGTGGTCATGTGGCCAGCATATAATAAGTCAGAGGGCTAGCCTTTGTGTGGGGCCAGGTGTGGTGTTTGGGGACAATGGTGAGGTGCGGAAGGGACGAGCCGTCCACTGGGAAAGTACTCGCCACAAGCGGATAATTGTCCTTTCCGCGGCAGCAAGACGTCTACCCCTGCAGGAGGTATGGAGCTGAAACTGGGGCCTGGGTCCAAGCCGCGTCGGCTTGGTTCTCAATGATCAGTTCCAATTTCCCAAGTGTCACGGGAATGTGACGGGTGCTCACCACAAACCGGACTGGACCGCGAGGCCGAGGTGGGGATACAGGTAAACCACCGCCCTACAGCCACGTGGGCGGGTCCGGTAAGCAGAGTAGTTGTGGATAGCCTGGGATCAGTTTTGGAGAGGTCAAGAGTAGCCAGAGGTCGAGGAGAGGAGAAGGTAGAAGTCCGATAAGCGAGCCAGGGTTTAAGGGTGCCAGAAGTCAGGAGTCCGGATACAGAGCAGGATCTATAACAAGGAGACAGGAACAAACTGTGAAGTGGCTTGTAGCAAGCACAACCAAAGACTGACTATGCTCTGCAACCAGCTCAGGGCTGGTTGCTCTATATACAGAGAGGAGCCAATAGGAAACTACCAGCAGTGAGGTCAGACGTAGGTAGAGCGCTGGTAGGCAGAGGCTGGATGTAGGGCAGGTGTGGGAGGAGTATACAGGAGAAAAGGAAACCTAGTATATCAGCACTCAGTCAAACTAAATGTATAATGACATAGTTAAAATACTTTATTAATAAACAATGAATAAAAAAATGGGCTTTAAAATCAGAAAATGTGTCAAACAGCACGTGACTGTGATCATTGGTAACTTAACCAAAGGTAGTTAAGTAGTGTATACATATGGAGATCCTTTATGGATATTTTGGATCTGATGCTATGTATATAGCCTCCTTTAATGTGGAGATACTGTAGGTCCGTGATGTAACCACCATACACTAAATGTCAATCCTGGTGTAAATGTATATTCTCAGAGCGTGTATGTGCTCTGAATCTATGGTGACATATAAGTGGTGTACAGGTAACATCTATGCCAGACACAGCAAAATTCTGTGTGTGTCTACCTAAAACTGCTGTATGATCTCATACACACACTACAAGCTGCTTACCCTAATGCTGGAGAAGGCACTCTGTGATTGTAGTCCCTAGAGCCTTATAAGGTAGAGGTCTTGAGGTATGTACTTAATGTAAGGGTTAATGCAAACACCCTTAGAGGGTACTTTGAGCAGTGTTAGAATAGCCCTACGGGACTAATAAGGGAAGTACTCATGCATTCTCCATAGAGTCCTAAGCAGCTGATCGTGTGTATCCTCTGCGCAGAATATATAATGGCTGCAGTGATAAAGGAGTGTATACCGTAACATGCGGTGGGTGTAATTGCAATGGTAAGTATAGTAAATACCCAGACTCATAACACTCACCTAGTCAGGGAAGTATTAGCGGGTGGTGTACAAAAGAAGCACTCCTAAATTGCTAATCCGTGAAGTTTCACGGACAGAGATCCTTAAAAGGGAAATAACCCCTTTGGGCCACGTCAGCCCGAGATACTAATAGTCCAATACGATTCCCTCAATAGGATATGGTTTAAATTGGTATGGGCTAATAGTACTAAGGGTCTCTGTAAGGATCAATAAACCTGCAGAGAACTAGACTCGTGCTTCTTACCCGACCGGTATAGAACAGCTGATTGAGGCAGAGCCCGGCGGGAGGCAGCTATCATGTGGTGAGGTAAGTGTAGACCGATAACCCACACGGACCTCCTATTCAGCAGGTGAGTGAAAATCATACATTAAAAACAGGTAGAACACTAATATCTGGCAATGCATTGTCCCCTACATCAGCGCTGATCATAGGTATATCAGCGCTGATATGCTTGAGGACAAGCCTAACTATATAGTGGATAGAAAACGGTGAATGATGAAAAAGATCCTACTGTGTAATTATAACACATAGGAGCAATAGTTTAAAACAGGGTTTCCCAAACTTTTTTTTCCGTGACCCGGTTATTTTTGAACTTCTTTTTCGTGACCCACTAAAAATGTTATCGCCTATAGGGCCTGCACAGACACACACACAGCCACTGATACACACACACACAGCCACTGATACACGCAGACACACACACACAGCCACTGATACACACACAGCCTCTGATACACACACACACAGCCACTGAAACACACACACACACACGCAGCCACTGACACACGCAGCCACTGACACACACACAGCCACTGATACACACACACACACACTGACACACACACTGATACACACATAGCCACTGATACACACACACACACAGCCTCTGATACACACACACACAGCCACTGATACACACACACACACACAGCCACTGATACACACACACACACTGACACACACACTGATACACACACACACACAGCCTCTGATACACACACACACAGCCACTGATACACACACACACACACACAGCCACTGATACACACACACACACACACACACACACAGCCACTGACACACACACACACAGCCACTGATACACACACACACACACACACACACACATACAGCCACTGACACACTCAGCCACTGACACACACACACACACACACAGCCACTGATACACACACACACATACACACACACACACACACACACACACACACACACACACACACACACACAGCCACTGATACACACACACACTGATACACACACATACAAAGCCACTGATACACACACACACACGCAGCCACTAACACACACACACAGACACTGCTACACACAGACACACAGACACTGATACACACACACATACACTGATACTGATATACACACACAGACTGATACACACACAGACACTGATACACACACACACTGATACAGATACACTCGCTGTCCCCTATACGCACACAGACACAGTGAATTACAGGCAACGACGGATGTGAGTGACTGGAGGGGGGGGCAGGGACACTTGGGTGGGAGGGGAGGGGGGGCAGGGACACTTGGGTGGGAGGGGAGGGGGGGCCAGGGACACATGGGTGGGAGGGGGGCCAGGGACACTTGGGTGGGAGGGGGGCCAGGGACACTTGGGTGGGTGGATGGGTGGGAGGGGGGCCAGGGACACTTGGGTGGGAGGGGGGCCAGGGACACTTGGGTGGGTGGGTGTGTGGGAGGGGGCCAGGGACACTTGGGTGGGTGTGTGGAAGGGGGCCAGGGACACTTGGGTGGGTGTGTGGAAGGGGGCCAGGGACACTTGGGTGGGTGTGTGGAAGGGGGCTAGGGACACTTGGGTGGGTGTGTGGGAGGGGGCCAGGGACACTTGGGTGGGTGTGTGGAAAGGGGCCAGGGACACTTGGGTGGGTGTGTGGAAGGGGGCCAGGGACACTTGGGTGGGTGTGTGGGTGTGTGGAAGGGGGCCAGGGACACTTTGGTGGGTGGGTGTGTGGAAGGGGGCCAGGGACACTTGGGTGGGAGGGAGGGGGGCCAGGGACACTTGGGTGGGAGGGAGGGGGGCCAGGGACACTTGGGTGGGTGGGTGGGAGGGAGGGGGCCAGGGACACTTGGGTCGGGTGACTTACCTTGCCGCCGGACGCTTTCCCCTGCTGCCCCCGATATCCCCTGTCCCCGGACGGGAGGTGGGCTTGGGGGCATGGGAGGTGGGCTCGGGAGGGGGTGTCACAGGAGGTGAGCTCGGGAAGCTGGCCGCGGGGGGAAGCAGGCCGCAGTAGGAGCTTCCCCCTCCGTCCCACGTAACGTGCGGGCCGCAGAGGAGCTGGTAATTCCTCCTCTGTCCCACGTTGGGAGCGGGGGGGGGGAGGAAGGGAGCGGGCCCTGCTTGCCCTGCGCAAGCGCGTGGGACCGCTGGGGGAATCGCCGGCATTTTTTTTAAACTTGAGCTGGGGGGACGGGAGACACCGCGCGGCCAGCCTCGCTGCGACCCGGCAATTTTGGTGCCGTGGCCCGGTGCCGGGTCGCGACCCACCATTTGGGAAACGCTGGTTTAAACCACACACGGGGCACCAAGAGTACCGCAGCTAAGAACAATGTCAATCAATGCTGCATTCAAATGAAAGGCTTCCCGTGTGTCAGGAGTAGGTAAGTTGTGGGAGGATCAAAATCATTAGAAGCAATGGAGATGGACATACATGCGCGCGTGCGTGCGTGCGACACCCATGGAGGAAGGAGCGGATTCACGCCGCGAAGGCAGTAGAGAGACATCGGCGTGCGCAGGTGTCTGCCCCGGCGGTGCGCACGTCCAGCAGGTGGCGGAGGTGATGCGGGGCTGGATCCTGCGCGCCCCGGCAGTAGAGGAGGCGGGCGTCGGAGCCAAGGGACGGGACGCTGCGGCGGGTAGGAGACGCGGCGCCCTTACACCACGCTCCCAAAGCCCTGCCACGGATTGAGAAAGGAATGAATAAATCTGTTCAGGAGGAAGAGTGTTTAGTGGCCATCTTAACCAGCCACCTCCTGGAAGTTCTGGCAATCAGTTTTAATGCTAAAAAGCAATGGGAAATTAGCTTTAGAGCTGCCCCAGTTCAGGGATGTGTGGAATGGAAAACATTTGTTGTTTTAGAGGACGGCTACCACCCAATTAAGCAAAACTGTAATCTATGTGTTTTACTCTAGCGTGATAACTGTGTGTATAGTATATCAAGAAAAGTCTTCATATCAATAAAATAATTAAGATAAATCATATGAAGTAATGGACTTTGTTTTTTTTCTACAGTGTGCTGCCATGTTCAATTTTCTGCATCCCTCTGCTGTTCAACTGTCACTTCTTGTAATGTCATACTGCATATGACCCTGCCTTTGATAGGGGACATTTGTTAACAAGTGTCATTTTGATATGCATTTTTTATAAAGACTGATTTTCTTTATCTGTGGTGTATTCCGTGTTAGAAATATCTAGTTTTCTACATAAATTGATTACATTGTGTCTTCCTGCCATCTATGGAGAGTTATATGAAATTACATTGATGTCTATAATATCTGGAACTTCCTGTACCATAAATAACATAATCAAAGTGGCAACATGGCAGTGTCTTGCTTTATTTTTTTTTTTAAATGGTCATTACGTCAATAGGCTTAAAAAAACAATCAAATCTATAGAAATATAATGCACTAAAAAATGCAAGATACTTGCGGGTGCTGAAACTCAATGGTGAAATGATGCAAAAAGAGTAGTACTGTACTCCAAAATGGTGGTCAGGTGGCAACCTATCAACCTTGAGAAAGTTGAGTACTTAACATTTGTTGTGACAAATGTATCAACTAATCAGTGTTATTTCTCTTCCAATACAAGCAGAGCTTCTAATACAATGGTTCCCAGACTTTTTTTTACATTGTCACACCCTGCTAGAAAATATTTGTTCCGCAAACTCAGAATCAAGGAATCTTTTGTCTTACTCATCAGACTATTGATAACAAAACCGGTTGACCAATCCCAGGCATTATAGTGTCCTGAGCTTCAGGGGAGAACACATGCCTAAAAAGGCCCCAAACTACACCTCAGTGTGTGCAGAAAGCATAAGCGGTATAGCTGTCAATTACTGCGGGAGCAACTTTGGAAGCTCCTGTTGTAATTGACAGCTATACTAACCACGCTAAAGTTCAGTTTAGGTCCTAACTAAATCTGCAGTCCCCACATGGGATGGTACCCACTATCCTGCCTGAGATCCGCCCTTACTTTTTCTTGGCGAACCCCGTTAGGAATCACTGCTCTAATAAATCACTTGCAATAAGTCTTATTTTTTTTAAACCCTTGCCCTGCCATAAAAGCCTGCAGCAGATCTAAATTGTATCGACAATAGTTCCTACACATACAGATATATCTTTTGCAGAATATAGTTGTTTTTAATAACAAATGTGGATGTTTGTTCTCTTATAAGGACTTTCTGAGGTCTGAAGTGTGTTGGTATAGAATAAAAGGAATGGTGACCACTCATTAATTACTTACTAATGTCGTGATTTCTATATCTGTTAAAGATGATAGAAGTATGTGTATACTGTAAAACTTCATAAATTTGATCTAGAATAGCAAATCACAGTCTGTAATATAAGTACTATTGGTCAAGTTTCTGCAAAGTAATATTCTACACTCGAGTGGCTTTTAATACTCTGTGTTTCTGTGGCAGAGCAGATGTAAAGAGAAAACAAGCACATCATTCACACAAAAACTATTTTTAGAATTGCATTGCAATAATGAAAGGTCTGTCTCTGCCTCTCTCCTCCTCAGATCCCTTGGCTGACTTCCCATTAATTCTGTATCACCCACACCTCCTCCTCTTTCCAAAGGCTCTACACACCTATGTTCTCCTTATACGAGTTGTTCATTAATATGGGAGTACTGACCAGGGCACTATGGCAAAAAAAATCCATTGAAGTTAATGGGAGTTTCTGTGAGATAGTGCCCTGATCGGCACTATCGCAGTTTAAAGCAGCAATCACAGCTGCCCTATTTTTAGCTCTGGGGGACCTCTCCTTTCAGGAGGTTCAATATGGATGATAAATCTTGTGTGGTTTCACAGGGAACCAGGAGATTGTTGGAGCTAAAAATAGCACAGTTTAACTCAGAACCCATTTTGAATCCTTTATTTTTAAAAAAGGTAGGTGAAATCTGGGAATAACAGCTTGTATCTCTGCTCTCATATCTACTTGTTTGTCTCCTATGCTCTTCTCAAGACTGTCTCCTCACTGTCTCATGTGCTCACTGTCTCATGTGGCTCTACTGCCCTGTGCCGCCTGCAATCTCTATTTTTCAACACCCTGGAACTCTTTCCCTCACAATCTGTCATGTTTTTCTGCCCCGTTCTGAAAAATGACCTATACAAGGAAGTATACTCATAGCATCGTTAAATAAACTCATGATGGCAACTTATAACCAGATTCAGCCGTTGCGCGCCTACTATATCCGCGGCCTTAGGCCTGGGACCCGGTGCGCCCGGCGGTGCGGGCGGCCACACGGGCTTTCCCCACCAGCAGGGGAATCCTCCCGAGCCGGTCCCGGTCCCCCCTGGCTGCACAGCTCGCTACACGCTGTGACGCGTCAGCCGCTACGGGATACAAGAGAATGGTGATCCATAGCGTTGACGCGTCACGTGGTGTGGCTGTGAGCCAATGAGGAGGGGAGGCTTCGGGAGGAGGAGAGGCTTCGGGGAGCGGGGAGGAGTGTGGAGTGAAAGCAGCGTGAGTGCCTGTCTGTGTTTGTGTATGTGTGTGCCTGTCTGTGTGTGTGTATGTGTGTGTCTGAGTGCCTGTCTGTGTTTGTGTATGTGTGTGCCTGAGTCCGTGAGTGCCTGCCTCTGTGTGTGTGTGTCTGCGTGTGTGTGAGTGCCAGCCCGAGCCCGTGGAGGGAGGGGGGGAGAGTAGCGGGTCCCTCCGCTCAAGCCACACACCCCCTCCCGCTCAAGCTTTCCACTCCCGCCCACCTCCCGCTCCGGCTCCCTACAGACCGCATATCGCAGTCTGTGTCTGTCAGCGGCCCGCCTGTCTGCAGTGCGGGCGCGCTGACGGAGGGAGGGGGCCTTAGCCTTACTCTCTTAAGCCCAAATCCAAAAAAGGGTACAAAGCTTCACGACTTTACTCCCATTTATATGAATGGCAATACTAATGAATGAATACTTGCCTCCCATATGAATGAGTAAAAGAATGATAAAGCGTAGCGCCCTTTTGTGTATATGGAACGTATCTGCCCTATTCTTCTTCTGTGTTTGTTTCCCCATGCACTAGTTAGATTGTAAACACTTCGGGGGCGGGACACTTACCTCGAATGATACATTTGATGTATTATTCACTTATTTGTATTATCCTTTCCTCTATTATGTCTTGTATAGTATCTCTGTAAAGCTCTGTGTACATTTGACAGGCACTATATAAATAATATTGAAATGCACAAAAAATAGTGATGCTTCGTCTACATATTGCTATAAATAGCTGAACAATATCATACTGTTCTGTATTGAAGCCCAGTACCACTACCTTTTAATGGCACTTAACTGACTACATGGCACTATGTATACAGTTACTAACCACTCCTATACACCCGCAGTTGGCCCAGCGACGCATTACTAGTCCACCCCAATGTCAAAGGGGTTAAAACAGATATAACGAGCATGAAGCTGCCTATCAGCATAAAACATACTGTTGCGTTTCTATAAATATTTTAATAACTGAAATATATAAATACAAATAACACAAAGGAGAAAATAACCACCCCACCCGTACACCGCTGCGGCTCTGAACTGGTATGCCAATTACGTGACAAGACTCAGAGAACAAAAGAAAATTCACAACGCCCCCTTGTTGAGGACTAGCCTATCAGCGGCTAGCTTTTCTGTACACTCGTCGGAAAAGAACTGGCAGATTCCACCGATGGTTCCATTCCCATAGTCAACGCTCACTCGCGTTCTTTTTCCGAACTTGGTGTATCATTCCACGGCAGAGACCAGCACGCGGCTGGGGTGTTGGGGAAACAACCAGGGAGCGCTTTTAAACCGGGTTGCTGGCAGGGAATCGGGGCGTAATTGAGAGTTTTTCAACCGGGGCGCTCCCCTCGCAGTACTGCACCAGTGGGACGGTCCGCCTCTATATATGAAGTCTGCGCAGCACATGTTTGCTGACATTGTGTGAGGAGACGGGCAGTAGAGAAAGCAGTGTCTGTGCTAGCTGTACCCTTTTTCAGTGCGGTGAACAAAAAGCGTTTTAAAGGGGCACAAATACAATTACGAGCTGTTTGTAATCTATAGTGAAAGTCGAAATCAAAGCTCTTGATCCGCACACTTAAACCAGAATGATTCAGCCTTAATTAAGACGCAGCATTAATTTCATGTCACCACTGGTGGCAGTGTTGTGGTTATCGGATCTGCTTAAGAAACCAGAGATCTAATTTTCCCCTGGCTTTCCTGCATATTCTTTTTAATTTAACTTTCCCTTTGTAATGCAAAAGCAGTTGAACTGAGAAGTGCCTGCCCCTAGGTATTTAGCACACCCTGATCTAGTTTTTCAGATCAAACACTTTTTTGTTTTTTTTTGCTCGCTCACGCCACCTTAAAATCGCCTTGAAAAAGTAATGCGTTGTGGTGTTCAAGCATCATCATGAGTGTGCCAAACGAGTCACACGTATCTATTAAAGACATTAAGACCGGGCAGAAAAATTTAAATGTCATCTTTATTGTCCTGGAGATAGGTAAGTTCGTTATGCACCATGTGCCCTGGGCACCACTGTGGCAAACTGAAGCAGCAAGTGTCGGAGCTTTCTATTTTAGACACGTGATCATTTCTGGGCCATTGCCGTGCAGTCCTTTGGCCATCATATTCCTTCCTCCTATTTTAAAGTTATCATGGCTTGATGAATAGACTTGATTATCAGATTCCTGTGATACAAATTCTAATTACAGTCTCCAACCTGATTACTGAATTGTAGTTTCTCTTTTTGATCTTAATTTCCATACAGGTAGAGTAACAAAAACGAAAGATGGGCATGAAGTGAGGTCGTGCAAAGTGGCAGATAAAACTGGCAGCATCACAATCTCAGTGTGGGATGAGATTGGAAGCCTTATACAACCAGGAGACATAATTCGCTTAACAAGAGGGTACGTGCCAACACCATATTAATGAAATGATGATATGGTACGCGTGTAGTATATTTTATTTTCTATTTAATTTGTGGGTGACCTACATAAAAGCATGCATAAAAGCATGTATCACTGTTTATTAATAATAATAATAATATATATATATATATATATATATATCTCACACACCTGTCTACTTGTGGACTGGAATGTTGATATGTAAATAAGTCTCAACCCTGTTTTGCAATGTCCATGTTAGTGTGTGTGTGTATATTTTTCTGGTTATATGCAGTTGTTTTTGTACATTGTTACTCTTGTACTATAGCAATATTTTTATTATCAAATGTTCAGTGATACAATGTATCGCTGCAGCAAGCCCACACTGTAAAGGTATGTTCAGCAAGGTTAGGCCTTGCAATCTGAACTTTTTCACCTTTAGGAAAGTTTAGTCTGTCAAAGGAGGTGAGTAAATCCAGTACAGTGTACAGCATTCCCCAAGAACAGGGCATTACTACAATTATAGGCTAAAGCTGTTAAATTCCAGCCATTATTGAAATCCCTGCTCTCTGGTTACAATTCCGGGCATTATCCAATCAGTAATGGCCCTGAATTTTTGGTACCCTGCCAAGTTTTTCAGCCAATCTGCTTTCAGTTCTCATTCACAAAGCGTGAGATCAGCGCTAAGGCCCCACTCCCTCAGTCAGCGCGCCCGCACTGCAGACAGGTGGCACGCTGACAGGCACAGACCTGTAGGTCTGCGGTCTGTAGGGAGCCGGGAGTGAGGGGGGGGCGTGGTTTGAGCAGAGGGACCTGCTACTCCCCTCCCCCTCCCTTACTCCGCCCCCCTCACCCCCCCCCTACTAGGAAAGGATACCCCTGCTGGTGGAATGCGGTCGCGCGCGCCGCCGGACGCAGCGGGACCAAAGCCTAAAGCTGAGTCCCTGCTGAGTGCGCTTTGCACGCTTACCGTAGTCAATGTGGATCGTCACGCTCACGCTGTGTGCGCGCGCGCAAACGCTCACCCACGCTTGGCGCTTGGGTAAACAAAAAAATGTAACTTTTGAACGCGCTCAATTTGCCCGCAATATCCCCCCCCCGCGCGCTTCCGAAATAGCGAGGACACCCGGCGCTCATGCTTGGAGAGCAGGTGACGTCACCGCTCTCAAGCATGAGCGCGGTTAGCGCCAGCGGGGCCACAGCCTTAGACAGGGGAGGTGATTGAACAAGAGGCACCAGCAAGGCACTGACTCTTCCCCATCCTGTCTGCAAGAGCTCCACACAGGCGTGTGAGGGGAAAGGTGTGTGTTTTGTGGGTGTAAAGGGGGCCAGCAGAGTGTTTTATTGGTGTCTATTTTCTGTTGGTGTGTGTGTAATTTTGTGGGTGTAGAGGGGGCAGCAGAATCTGTTTTGTTGGTGTGTAGAGGGGGGAGCTGCAGTGTGTATCTTCAGTGAGTGTTTTGTGGGTGCAGGAGGGATGCAGAGTGGTGTGTGTGTGTGTTTACAGGGAGGCTGCAGTGGGTGGAGAGGGGGGCTGCTGGTGTGTGTTTTGTGGATGTAGAGGGGGCTGCAGTGTGTCTGTCTTCAGTGAGTGTTTTGTGGGTGGAGGAGGGCTGCAGTGTGCTTTGGTGTGTGTGTCTGCAGTTTTGTGGGTTTACAGGGGGCTGCAGTGTGTTTGGTGTAGAGGGGGATGCGTGCGTGGTGTTTGTGTTTTGTGCATCATGTAGAGGGTGGAGAAGGGCTGCAGTGTGTTTTGGGTGTAGAGGGGGCCTGCAGAGTTTGTGTATATAGGGGGGGCTGCAGAGTGTTTTTGTGTGTATAGTGGGGGGGGGGGGTGCAGTGTGTATGTACAATTTTCTTTTAATAAACTTGCAGTAAAAGCAAAATAATGTAGACTATCATGCTGATAAAAATCAACGAGACTACAAAAGTGTCTATTTTTTTAATGTAAAATGTAAAAAATAAAGAATAAGGCCGCGCGTATAGTGCCCATGCTCGGGGACGGTTGACATCGCCGCTAGCGAAATCTATATTTTGCTTTGCGGCGGTGTCGCAGGCTTCCGGGCATTTGATTTGTTCAAGGGCTCTCTCATGAGGCGACAGCCCTTGAAAAATCATATTTTCCCGGCTTCCAAAGTCCGCGACGCGACGTCGCTCCGTCACATTGCCGCCGTCCCGCTTACTATAAGCGCACGCGGCGGCGGCAATGTATTTGTTTTTGGGCGGCGTTGCCCGTCGCGGGCACTATACGCACGGCCTAACCTACATTTAGCCTATATGTCGACTTTGCCTCGGGCCTTCAACACTCTTCCAGCCAGGGCATTATTGGCCAGTAATGCCCTGTTCTGAGGTGATTATTACTTACATAATGCTCTGGTTGGTAGAGTTTAAGACCAACGTGGTCTAGGGACTTTAACCCAACCAGGGCATTTTTGACCTGAGGGGATTATTGCTATTATAAGATAAATGTAGGCTTGTTTTAAATCTCATTAAAGAGGATACACATTTGTACAGTTTTATATTGATTTTTATCAACATGATATTCTAAATTTTCTTGTGCTTTTACTGTACTTGTTTATTAAAATGAAATTGTGCACACACACTACAGCCCCCTCTATATACATGTACGCACACTGCAGCCCGTGTGCTTGCACAATGCCACCCATCCCCATACGCATTCACACACCCACAAGACCCACGCGCTCAATGCAGCCCATGTACGCTCACACATTTCTCCTCCGTGTTCTCCTGTGCTGAGCCCTCCTGTCCAATCACCTGCTCTGTTTGAGGACTGCTCTCACTCTGTGTGTATGATAACTCAACTCAAGCTGGTTGGTTGAAAAACTTGGCAAGGTGTCAAATTCTGGGCCATTACTGATTTGTCAACATTCCGGGCATTATCCAATCAGAAGTACAGTTGAGACCGTGCTGATAGGGAATCCCCTGTTTATCCAAGGTAGATAATTCCTGCTGCTCCCACTCTCTCCTGTGATCCACCGGGGCCAATTAGACACATGAAAACAAGAGAAGCGTGAGGAAAAACCAATTCAATCTCTAATAACTTTATAGGTAAAATATAAAAAGTGCAGCACTTGCATTTATAGGCAGTGTTAAATCAAAGGTGGCGCAATCCCCTACATCCCTCAGGTAACCAGAGGGTAAGCGGTTCCAAATAGTTGTGAAACTCTGACATTGGGGCACTGGGCATTGAGGTAGATTCCTCTTTCATAACACAGTTGTGTCTCCAACTTGTACATTCTTATAGTCATAGAGACCTCTTTATGAGAATATATTCCACCAAGCCATAGATTATACTGCACATCCATCACCAATAGACAAACCTGCAATATTTATACATATTATTACCAACATAAATATGCAGGCTATGACATTGTGGAGATTAGCTTAAAATAATTGGCTAAGGAGTAATAATTGGCAGTGATGTTAGAGTCGCGTCACGCTCCAAGTGACTTTCATATCTAGTATATAGACTCTGTCTCCATTTTGTATATACATCTTGCACTACAGCACACTACCATTGGATCACCCTCCAATATTATACGATCTCACTTTAACACATAACGCTACCACAGCAGAAATAATTATACTTCACACCCTGTCATTTTATTTGTTTATTTTTAAACACACATTCATGTTAAATTTATTAGTGTACATATATATTATATATTTGCAGAAATAAAAGTTAAGTTTTAACCGCCTGAGAGTGCACCACTCAAATGTGCTTCTTTTTGGGATAACAGTTATTCTTTCAACTGCTGTCCTTTTTGATAAACCATTATTATCTCAGCACATAGGTAGCACCAGTTGCCAATCTTGGCAACATAGGCAACCTCAAATATCCAATATTGATTCATTTGGTGAGCGTTGTGACATCTTATTTGTTTGACTTATTATAATTTACCATCAAGTTGTTGTTAGAGATTTGACTTGGTTTTTCTTGCGCTTCTCTTTTGTTGTCTTCATTATTCAATCAGAGCAGGGATTTAAAAAATGGCTGTAATTTCTAACAGTTTAGTTTATAATTGGGTTTTATACTACAAACGTGCATGGCTTCCTTAAACTATTGTCACAATATCAACTTTGTTAGTATATTTGAGGTGATGTGAAGCTCAGGACTTCTTGTGGAAGAATTTCATTTTTTTTAAAAATTCAACTGAAGTCTTTCACTTCCTCTAGCAGAATCTGTTTAAAAGAAAGCATGTTTATCTGCCTTTCCTTATATAGATGGCCTCCTTGGATGAGTTAGTACATGACTGTGCAAGCTGATGCAGAACAACTGGGTCATTGTTGAAAGCAATGAATATGACCGATATTATACAACTAGAAAAACAACCTTGTGATGGTTATAAGCAAAAAAAAGTTCTAGGGAATGGGTGGCTCAACATGTTTGAAAATAAATGCATTAATTATGGGTTGGGGGTCATGTGATTGCTACCTATTAATCACCTGACCTAGGTTTCCTAAACTTTCCTGCACAATCATTGATTAAATTTGCGATCCCATGTAGGACAAAGTCGATATCTCTCCAGTTATTTGTTAATTTGAAAGTAGGTTTATGTTTTGTGTAATGTTGCCAGAGTGGCTAGTAACACATTGTTTTGTAAATGATTGCTGGTAGACTTGCTGAAAGCGTTCAAAGCAATAAGGGTGTGCACTTTACTCGTGTATTTGATTCTAAAAAGAAAACTCGATCCCATCCTAGTGTTTTGTAGAAATGTGCTTAATGTTTTTATTTTTTTGTTTTGTTTTTTTTTTTAAACTTGTGAATATTTTGAAGAGTATTATTTTATATTTTTTCAAGGTCAAAATTTGAGTGAAATGTGTTGCTTGTTTTTTTTTTTTTGCGTACTTTGAGATGTATACATTCTTTATTGTTCTTTCTCAGAGTCCTTCCATGACTGTACACACGATGGTAGGTAGGACCACCTTTGACAAAGCAGCTGAAAAGGGCTTCTTCCACCTGATCGCAAGTCTTTCATTTAGCCAAGCTGCAAGACTTTCTGAAACTATTACATTATAGAGCCCAAATACCCTCTTCCCAAACTATAACTTCAGGATAGGAAAAACTGTCATGGAGGGACTTGGAAAGATAACTGAGAAATATATATCTTTCTTCATCGTCCTTCATGACACTACACACGATGGGGATGTACCAAAGCAGCCCAATTAAGGGTTGGAAGAGTGGAATGATGGCTAGCAAAACCTTTCTTCCAAACCTAGCCTCTTCAGAGGCTGAGACATCTAACTGTATAATGCCTCATGAACGTATTCTGTGAAGACTATGTACTGTAGCAGCTTCACATGTCTTCAGATGAGGCAAGGGCCTTATTGGCCCATGAACTATCTATGGCTACAGTAGAATGGGCCTTGGTTATTGATGGACAATCCAGGTGACTAAGCTTATAGGCTTTCTGGATATATGGCTTAATCTATCTAGTGATGAATGAGAGCGGTGGGGCAGTCTCTTCTTTTACCAGAGAACAGTACAAACAACCGGTCTGACATCCTGTAAATCTTAAGATTAATCGACGTAAGTATAAGTTTCTAACCACAAAATGTAGTAGGTGTGTTGTGCTCCAATAGACGACCCATAGGTTCAAAATAAACTTGATTGTAGAATCCTGCACATGTATACTCCCCAGTGGTTGGACATGATTTAAATCCCAGGCATAACACTCACAGCTCCAAGATAAACCGACTAGTGGACTAGGATCTCCCACAGGCCCTGTACCCCATAATGTTGTTGTAACCCTTGCTGCAATCCATTAAATCATTTTTTTAATGGGCACACGCTCTTTGGATGTTTTTTTTTTTTCCCTGCTTTGCTGGTGCCTGCTTTTTCCTATCTGTTTCCTAAGTTTCTAACCACACCTTAGCAATGCATATGCTCGCTTTAAAAAAAAAAAAAGTATGTATGTATGTCTTCCCCCTTTTGGATTTGAAGGGATAACTACAGTACGTCCTGCTTCATATGGAAGGCAGAAAACTTTTGCTTAATTGATGTATAGGCCACATAATTATCTGATCCTGGTTAACCCTGAAATAAGCTGCTTTACAAGATGAGGCCTGCAATTCCCCAATTCTGGCCAAAGTAGCTGCAAGGAATTACCTTGAGGGCAAGCCATTAACTAAATGATGGAATAATAGTTCAAAAGGCACGGAAGATAATGCTGCCAGAACAGGCACTAACGGACGGAGTCAACTGTCTATCTTGAGAATTTGAAGAACTTCTTATCCAAGGCGGTATAGAAGAAAAGCTCCTGAGGCTGTAACTTGTAATTTAAGAGAAATAAGACCTAAGGCCTTGTCATATCCAGTGTGCAAAAAGTCTACTATGAGGAGATTTTTGCTTTTTGTCTGATCTAAGCCTTGTGAGACGCCAAGGCACCACTGGAATGGCTTACCTGGCTCAGTTCCTACTCTTGGGGAGATGGGGAACTGCAGACAGCGCTAGATGCAAGTCATAGGCAAGCAACTTTAAATCTCCCGCTCAGAATAGTAGGCAACCTCTGTTACGGGTGTCTCTAGTGACATTTCAGAGTACACCGCTTGGTCCATCTCCATACTAGCCTGAGCAAGGTCTATGGAGCTGAGATCAGTCGCACCTTTTCTAGATTCTCTGCCTCCATTGGTTGCCGCTGCGGTCTCCATGATTTCCAATCGGAGCGCCGATACTGTGTTGGGCCAATCACCGTGCCAGGGCTCACCTGTGTTGGCCAATCTGTGCTGTGGGTGTTACGAGGCTGAGGCAAGGAGGGCGGGCATTACAAACCATCCAATGAGAACAGCGCCTACCTGCCCATGTTATCAATGCTGACTTATCTTTTCATAAGATAGGCGCCTCTGTCGGGGCAGATAATGGCTCCTAGATAGAAGGCTGGCCCATCCCCACTCTCCTTTGTCCTCAACCCCCTCGTGCAACCAGGTAAACGCTTATCTATGGGGGTGTAGGCTGGGTTAGTGTATTACCAGCCTAACATGCCCAGGGAACAAAGAAACACCATTACAAATGCAAATACATTCTACAGGAAATAAAGGTTTGCACACATACATTCACATAATATATTTAGCCAGATAAGCCACACTAGGATGTATACAGGACAACCCTGTATATCCATCCAGATGTTGGGGCAATGGTTGGGCTTGGCCTTTATTATAAGAGCCTCATTGCCTATATTGTCAGAGGTAATTTCAAGGGAACTTCTATGGACATCTTTAGAAAATCTAAAAACATGGCCCTTTGGCCAGAATGGGACTATAATGATGGCTTCTACTTTCTACTGATTTTTGTCTGACGTCTCTGAACTATGGGCATAGGAGGGAAAATGTATGCTAGTGGGAAGTTCCACATAATCAACATTGCTTCCGTAAAGGTCACTTTTTGATCGCGAAAGACCTGAAGTTTTGCCACGGTCTATATTGTGGGTGTCCCCCAACTGGAAGTCACATGAACACCTTTGGCTTTAGAGACCACTCTGTTGGTTGGATGTTGTGATTACTTATATCTGCAGAAATATTTGGTTTCCCTGATCTATGCAGAGCTTTTATGTGAGGAACATCAATTTCTGCTCAAGACAGGATCCTTGAAACTTCTTTCCATGTCTCTGAATTTCTTCTGCCTCCCTGTTTGGTCAAGTAATCCACTGCTGTGGCATTGTCTTAAATGACTCTCAGAACTCCTGAGGAAGAGATGCTTTGAAGTCTTGAAACGCGTAGGGTTAATCTAGGTGAACTCGTGAGGACCCCGTAGCTGAAGAACAGCTGGGAGCAGTGGCGTTATTGAGCGAGGTCAGACGGCGACGAGTTTGTGGAGTCTGAGCCGCACAGCTGATCCGGGACGCCTGCTGCCAATTTCAATATGGCACACCTTCACCAATTTCATAAAGATTGCAGTTGCGATCTGTTTTATTGGGAATATTACATTTATTTTTTTAACCATCTCACAAAGTCAATCACTGGAACTTTCAGATTTGATCACATATATATTATCAGAGGTAATGCACTAGTGTGGCATTTTCTGTCTTGTCTCCTAAACATATGACTCTGCTGTCAGCTTACAGTACCACAAGTCTTCAAAGAAATTAATCTGCAGTTTAGCTGAACCAGACGGACAATCATCAGAATGGGTTTGGCTTTGATACAGACCTATTCAGTTAAGGTCTATCTGCCCAGGCGCTATTATTCAAGTCTCCTCTCCTCCTTTTTTTTTTTCCCCCACCACATGCCTAGCCAATAGTGAAACTCTTAGCATTGTTTTATGGTCAGATGTCAGATAGCAGTATACCATATGGTAAACTCTAGAGGGCAGGTACTCTACTATTAATACATACCTCATTGTACATACCTTATGTTAATTCCCTTCGTATTCTAATCTGTATTCTAATGATTTTCAGTAAAATAAATGCTAGAGAGAAATATAAACATTTGTATTTTCCCTGCTTCCCTGAGCTACCTCTCTCACTGCCAGAAACTCCTCCACCTCCCTCTGAGTCAGCATTCAGAAGCAGGGAGGAGGACTGAGGCAGAGATGACACAGCTGCTGCACATAGGAGCCAGCATCCCTGAAATATTGCAATCACCGCTAATCTCCCGTATCAACACACCGGGAGATTCTGTCGTTCAGATATATCTAATCTGTTTACTGCCCAACCCTACAACTTTAGTGAATGTTTCTTGGAGTTGTGGCTAGTCCGAAGGGAAGTGCAAAAACTGGTAATGAGCCTTCATCACACAACCTAAAGTATCTTTTATGGGACATTCTTATAGTGATATGCGTTCCTTAAATCTATCAATGCTAGGACTTCTCCGGGTTGAATAATGAGCATGGACCTTAGGGATTCCATTTTTTGAAGGGGCTAAGCTTTAAAAACAAAAAAACAAAACAGGGTTACGAATTTTAAATTGACCCAGGGTGAAAGCTGAACCTTGGACTATAAAAAGATTGGAATAGATTGTTCCTCTGGAACAGAAAGATAATCTGAATAACTCATTGCTGGCACATGTTGTGAACTGCTTCTACCAAAGCTAGCCCCTTGTCCTGCCATTTTAGCAATGTTGAAATGAGAGAACTGTTCTTTTGAGTGACCTTGTTGAGCTGTTTTTGACCATCTACAATACCCATGTACCCATTGTGATAATTGCCTACTGATCCCTGAAGAGCGTTAGCCTTCCTCCTGGAGGAGATTTCGGGGACAGGACATGCCAATTTTCAGAAAGTGGAATTCTTCGGAAAGTATCAGCTCGAGCCGGGCTGTTCCTTCCCCCAGTAATAACATGATCAATCGGACTAAAAACTACGCCTGTGAAATGTTCTGTCTGGAGTCCTGAAAGGAGCATCTATCCAAACAAGGACTTTTTTTTTTTTTTTTTTTTTAAAGCTCCTCGACATATCGTCTTGAGGTAAAAATAACTTCCTCTTGACACTTTTGCTATTATGGCATGTAGTGATTTCCGCAAATAGTATCGCCTGAAAAGGAGAGTGAAAGCAGTCTGTTTTTAGAACCGGAATTTAGCAGCCCAGGATCATAGCGAGAGCTTCTAGCCAAAACTGCTAGGGATGAGAACCTGGCCATAAGCTTGATGGCATTGAATGAGGTATCGCACAAAATCAACTGCTTTTATAGGAATACAATGCTATTGGATTCTTTGCCTCTTCACACCAGCTTACAGATGTTCCTCTATCTGGACTATCCATAATTTCATGGTATGGACTATGCAGTCCAAGGATACAAAGGGCTTAAAAGCTGATCCAATAGTGGAATAATGTTTAAATGAATCTATCTATGGGATTCCAGAAGGGGAATAGTGGTTCGCTGTGTAATCTTGGCAAAGGCTGAATTCACCTTTTGTGAGGACTCTCAGTCTTTATTTATTTATTTATAAAATATTTTACCAGGAAGTAATACATTGAGAGTTACCTCTCGTTTTCAAGTATGTCCTGGGCACAGAGTAAAACAAATAATACATGGTTACAAGTACAGTTACATAAATGAACAGGGTATACATTATATACAAGACATTGCATGCACAGTTAAAGAAAATGTATATTATGAGTGTATGAAACAGTTACAGACCAGATTAAAATGTGTGACAGCCTTAGATTTGAAAGAACTTAAACTGGTGGTGGATGTGAGAGTCTCTGGTAGGTTGTTCCAGTTTTGGGGTGCACGGTAGGAGAAGGAGGAACATCCGGATACTTTGTTGAGCCTTGGGACCATGAACAGTCTTTTGGAGTCTGATCTCAGGTGATAGGTGCTGCATGTGGTAGGGGTGAGGAGCTTGTTCAGGTAGCTGGGTAGCTTGCCCATGAAGAATTTGAAGGCAAGACAGGAAAGGTGAACTTTGCGCCTAGACTCGAGTGATGACCAATCAAGTTCTTTAAGCATTTCGCAGTGATGTGTGTTATAGTTGCATTGGAGAACAAAACGACAAATTGAATTGTAGAGGGTGTCAAGTTTTCTAAGGTGGGTTTGAGGTGCCGAGCCATATACTATGTCTCCATAGTCAATAATTGGCATTAGCATCTGCTGTGCGATACGCTTTCTGACCAGGAGACGTAGGGAGGATTTGTTCCTATAAAGTACCCCTAGTTTGGCATAGGTCTTGGTTGTCAGAGTATCAATGTGCATCCCGAATGTTAAGTGGGAGTCGAACCATAAGCCCAGGTATTTAAAACTAGTGACAGGTGTTAGGGTGGTGTTAGCATTGGTTCTAATCAGGAGCTCAGTCACTGGAAGCTTTACAAATTTAGTCTTGGTCCCAAATACCATTATTACAGTCTTGCCAGTGTTTAAAAACAGTTTGTTTTGGGAAATCCAGTTTTCGAGTCTCAAAAAGTCAGACTGAAGTATGTGTTGAAGGTCAGAGAGGCTATGGCTGTGTGCATATAGGATTGTGTCATCTGCATACATGTGTATTGAGGCTTCCTTACAAGCTGTGGGAAGATCATTAATGAACACTGAGAAGAGTAGGGGCCCCAGAACAGAGCCTTGCGGGACACCACAGGTGATATCCAGGGGGTTGGAGTTAGAGCCTGAGATGGACACATGTTGGGATCATCCTGATAGTTAGGGACTGAAACCAGTTTAAAGCATGCTTCCCTATTCCAGAGCTCTGGAGTTTGTTAAGCAGGATAGCATGATCAACTTTATCAAAAGCCTTTGCAAAATCTAGGAATACTGCACCAGTGAGTTGTCCCCGTTCCATTCCACACTGGATTCCATTGCAAACTTTTAGCAGGGTAGTTACGGTAGAGTGTTTGGGACGAAAGCCAGATTGGAATTGGCTAGGGAAATTTGTCTTGGTATAGAAATCGCTTAATTGGGAGTGGACACATTTTTCCATGACTTTGGATAGAATTGGGAGAAGTGAGATTGGCCTGTAGTTTGAGACAGTGTTTTTGTCCCCACTTTTGAAGATTGGGACAACTCTGGCAGTTTTCCAGATCTTAGGGATGTGGCCTGCAGACAGGATAGAGTTGACTATGGACGCAATTGGTTTGGCAATGGCTGGGGCACCAAGTCGTAGGAACCTAGATTGTAGTAAGTCGGGTTCACATTGGCTGCTTAGTTTTAGTTTGAGGAGCGCTTGTCTAATCTCCTCTTCAGATACTGGGCCAAATTGAAAATTGTGGGCAGTGTTGGGAGGGGGTGGGACTATAGGGGTACTCCCAGGATGAGATTCAGGTTTGTGGTTTGGGCTGCATTTCGCTAATAAGTTAGTGGCACACCCCACAAAGTAATCATTGAATGCATTTGCAATGTCAGTGGGGTTTGTCAGAGTAATATCCCCCTTAGTGATATTACGTGGTTGTTGATGGTTAGGAGGCTGGAATATATTGTTGATAACCTTCCAGAAGTTAGCTGGGTTTGATGTATTCTGGTGGAGATTGTCAGAGTAATATTGGGCTTTTGCATGCCTTGTTTGCCTTGTGCACATGTTCCGCATGCATCTGTAGTGAGTGAGATCCTACACAGAAGGGATACATCTTTTCCAAACGGTTTGTGATAAAAAATATATTTTCTGAAGCCACTCATTGCCCATTATATCTTGGACCACTTGGTGTACAAGAAAAAACCTCCACTGTTTTCTGACAGCAAATTTGAAACGACCAAAAGAGGCTCTGAAAGAAATAGCAAAGACACCGGCTTCAGAAATCCAAGGTGAAATATTTTCTAAGTCCAGCTTTTTGCGGCCAAATTCTGAAAACTGAACGTAGCGGTTGCAGCTAGGATTGCAAGACGAATTTAGTTCCAGGACGTTTGGAGAGAACTCAGTGAAGAGATTTCAAGTCCTCCAGAGGAAAGACAGCGGTGGCCTCAGGGACGTCATGCCGATTTGGGTTCCAAGACATTTCTGGCTAAGTCCTGAAGAAGACTCCTGTTTAGTGCTCTATTAAGCTAGGAAAGTGTAGTTTTTTTGCCCCAGGTCCCATGTGTGCTCTTATGTAGTTTCATGCAAATAAATCTTCAATTTATTTCACTTATCTTGTTTTGCTCAATGTATGATCCAGATAAAAAGGTGTACATGCCTGGTCTCCCGTGACACTCTCCTTGCCTGCTTATCTCCTCTCTTTCTCCCCCCCCCCCCCCACATGCTCTTCTCGTCTGCTTATCTGCCGCCGCCCCACATTCTGCTCTTCACCTGCTTTATCCTCCCTACATGTTCCCCCTCCTCACCAGCTTCTCTCTCCTACATGCGCTCTCTCCCGTCGCTCCATGCTGCACAGACAAAAGTGTTTGGCGGGACACATGTTTGACACCCCTGGTCTAAGAAGTCCATGTGAGAATTGATGAGCTGTTACATATACACTGGGTATTTGTGACTACCCAGAATCCTTGTAAACAGATTAACCACTTTTTGATCTGACAAAGGTCTTGTGGAAGAGCTGCAGATATATTCATGGGTTCTCTCTGAATCTTCTTAACAAAATTTGCTCAGTTGAGTAATTTTGTTTACCTGGTGTGCTTAACCTTTCTAAATGAAGAATGCATTTGTTTTTCTCATCTTGACTTTGGGTTTGTTTTTCTAGTTATGCGTCTATGTGGAAAGGATGCTTGACACTCTACACTGGAAGAGGAGGGGACCTTCAGAAAATAGGAGAGTAAGTGTTACTTTTCTATTCTTGCCAATAGAGAAATTGTACATGTTCAGATTAACCCTTTCAATGCTTGAAGTCTGAGTTTGCGGTTCTTTAAATGTTTCTTATTGTATAGATGCAGCAAAAAAGGTTCTGCAAAATGTGACTTCTTTGTTGTGTGAATATATTTGTATATATTTTTTTTTAATATTCCCCCCCGGCAACCCATTTTAAAGCTGTTGATATGGAGAACAAGAAGAGTAGTGTGGATCTTTTAATCAGTTTGTTTCAGTGATAAACTGTTGAAGTTTAGTGTGGCGTTTCTTCTGTTTAAAACTCCTATTCAAAGCTTTTCTCAATCCTTGGATGGATAAAACATTTTAAAATAAAGTTGCCACCCTTAGTGCTAAAACTAACAATACATACAGATGTGACCAGACTTGCTGTTCTCGGTGCTGTGTTTGTGCGCAGCTGCCGTACAACACAGCAGCCACGCGCGTTCATGGCCCCAAACAGTAAGCGCCCCAGGATGATTAACTGCGTTAATCCTCCCACCCATTAGCCGGCATAGAGACAGTCTCTAAGAGCTGAGCAGAGAAGCGAAGCAGTCTGTGTGTCCCGGAGCAGCTCTGAAGCAGTCTCTAGCTGTCCTACCTCTTGATGACGTAGATGCCCGAATATGGGTTTCTACGTCCATGAGGGGCAACATTTGAGGACCGTATTGGGTTATCTACTTCATCAACGGGTTGGAATGAACACTTAAATGTATTGTCCAACCCCCTTGGTAACGTAGATGACAAGATATGGTCCTATAGTGTTTCTCCTTGTTATCTACATCAAGGGGCAGGACAGACCCGACTAAATTACTTGGCCCCCTTCATTATCTTAGTGGCCAAGTGCTAAGATAATGAAAGGGTTAACCATTCTCCCTCCCCCCCTCCCCATCTCAGGGCAAGTACCCACCTTTGAACTTAATCCCAAAAAATGTACTGTGTAATGAGGACCTGCCACATAAAACATACATTTAAAATAAATATAAACACTATTAAAATAACAAACCCCCATTTAATTCTGTGGCTTATCGCTACGTTAATGGGTTACGCTCTCTTGCCACCCCCTCTCAGGTGACTACGCACCCCTGGGCAACTACCTGCATCACCCATAAACCCCACCCCGCCCTCCCCCCCACCCAACAAAGAGTTTTCTCAGTGTTTCTTCTCCCACCCCAATGTAATGGGGCAATAGTCCTATTTGCCAAATCTGGCTAATAGCGCTTTTGCCTATTGAGAAGCATTAAAAAAATAAGTTTCAATAAAGTAGACATTACAATAAAATAACAATCCAACACCTTTTGATCCATTGATTGTCACTGTGGCTACCTAAGCCCTTAAACAGGGGCTTAGATGGCAGCATTGTCAATCAGTTACTACTCTAAGTACAAATGGTACTTACCCCTGCCAGAATGAAGACCATCCTCAATGGCACCAACAGGTAAATCCAATAAAGAGCTGATGCCCATACTTTAAAAAAACAATCCTAGCCCAATGTCCAAAAATATTTTAAAAAAAACCTAAAAAGTAATCCCTGTTTGATGGCACAAATATAGATCCAGGTTGATGGATCCACAACTTGATCCAAAGCAATGGATCCTCCATTGATAGAAGAGCAGACTCCATTGAGTAGTTCTTGTCTTCTTCCTGTCAGATGAGACACGACAGGCCTTATATCTTATATCAATCCTCTTGGTGGCTTTACCATGTGAACATTCATCAAATTTGGCTGAGAATGACTTCTCAATCAAACTTGATGGAATCGTGGTTAATCAAGCAAGCTGATTGGTTGGTTGAATTGGGTGCTTTGAGGTAAAGGTAAGGAATGAAATGGTGAATCAAATGAGTTAAGTGTCCTGTCCAACGCCCTTGATGACTACATAACCGAATATGGTCCTATTGTATTCCCCCTTGTGATGTAGATACTGATATTTGGGCATCTACATTAAGAAGGGGCAGGACAAACTGACTGCTTCAGAGCTGCTCATGGGAGACGTGGAGAGAGACTGCTCTCTGGGGCTCTTCTGTGCAGCTCTCAAACTGGCTGGCCCTGTTGGATTAAGGCCGCTCTTATAGTGCCGGCAACGATGAGGCGACGTCGCCCGAAAACAAATATAGTGCGCGTGACGGAGCGACGTCACGGAAACTGGAGGCCGGCAGAATTTAAATTTCAAGAGCTGTCGCGACACGTGACGGCCCTTGAACAAATCAAATTGCTGGAAGCCTGCGACCCCGCCGCCCGGTGACGGCACTATAGCTACGGCCTAAGACTGCGGAGGACTCGCTTTAATCCTCCCGTGCTTCAAAATGTACTGTGTTCTGGGCCGCGGACAGGCTGTCGATTTCAGCATGTTTGTCTTAAACACTAAGCAGCAGGTCTGGACACATCTGTATACAGTGAAGGAGGATAAGTAGAAACAGAAATGGGAAAAGTAGACCCGTACGTAGTACTCAACAATTTCACAAAAATATCTCTCCCAAAGCACTTTGCACTCCTATCGTCACTATTGCTAATTATAGCTTTCCTTAGTACGGTTTATGGATTACAATGTTAGGTTGGTCAGGTAGAGGAAAGGGGACAGTTGCACTTGTAAACATATAAAG
Source organism: Ascaphus truei (assembly GCF_040206685.1). Classification (NCBI taxonomy): domain Eukaryota; kingdom Metazoa; phylum Chordata; class Amphibia; order Anura; family Ascaphidae; genus Ascaphus; species Ascaphus truei. The sequence goes on along the minus strand of NC_134489.1, from coordinate 50,752,002 downwards.
ATTTCAAATTGTTTATTGATCCTGATTCAGTGAATCAAGAGTTGGAAGATAAGTGTGTGCCAAATTGCAGAAAAATCAATTTGTGTATTGTTGCACTTTTTAGTTTAACACACACGTGCCCCAAAAATTATTTACCCAATATTTCCTGTACATAGCTGTTGCGCCTTTAGGACACAAATTGTAAATAAAGGATTGTTTACTTATATAGATTTTTACATTCACCCATTCTGTACTTAAGTTGCAATAGAATGCATAAAGGGTGATGGTTATGGGTTAGGCTGTAATGTAATTAATGCATGTATTTATAAACTATTGGTGGTCTGCGTTTTTTATTCTCCTTTGTTCCAGAAAGAACCCATACAATTTGATTTAAAGATGCGGCTATTTTTTATTCAATACATTTTACTGTTTTTTTTTTTGTTTACACTTTTTTAAACCAATATCGCTCAATGGTTTAAAGTCGGAGGAGTATTCAAAGACCTAAACTTAAAATATTAAGCACGTCACAACAGTACAGCTATCTGCTAAATGTTAGGCTTTCCTATCTGGTTCCAGAGATTGCTCTGCCACCCACACAATCCACAAAGCACATTTTTCCGTTGGTAGTTTTGGTTAATGTTTCACACTGTTTTTACCAGACTGAGCGAATTTCCTTTTAATGTTTATTCTTGGCATAATGTGAAAGGACTAGCAGCATGGGAAACTGAAGTCCTCTATTTATTCACAGGTCAGGTACGGTGCAGGCAGCCGCAATGCGAGCTTCCACACACTGCCCTGACTGGAGGGACCACCCTCTAGGGCTGAGAAAAGGTAATTCAACCTACATGCTAGCTCAGTCCTGTATGAAACTCGGCCTTTGTAATGATGTTCCAGGTACTGCAGGTTGGATGTACATGCATGGGCAGTGGTGGGCATCATGGTTTAGTTGGTCTCTCTAAATTCCTTGTAGGTTGTGATTCTCTTTAAAGGACCTAACCAAAGCGGTAGATGTAGTAACCTGGACAGCTGCATCCAAAGAGATGTGTAGGGAAGGATTCATGTGGAGTGGCGAGAAGGTCAAGTAGCAGAAGTGAAGGACGTGGTTTCTAAAGGAGATAGATGTTGGGATATCACATGCATTTAGAAAGTGCATTATAGGTTTTCACGGTGATGAAACAGACCCTTGTTCAGATACGAATGAATGCTTCTGACTGAGTCCCAGTCATACATACAGTGTAATACAGTGTCTGAGGTCAGTTTTATTAATGGACTGCCCAGTAGCCATACATATTTTTCTGGTAATAGGACATATTTTATGTAGGACCTCAGAAGTCCTACACTAACAGACCCACTGGTTCAGACAAGAGGGTTTTAAGACAGGGAATTTTTGCTTTGAAATGGAATCTGGGAAGTAATAATAATAGCATGTTCTTGTATAGCGTGTTTTTTGGTGCCTGAGGCACAGGGAGATGAAGTGACTTGCCCAAGGTCACAAGGTGCCGACACCGGGAATTGAACCAGACTCCCCTGCTTCAAACGCTCAATGCCAGTCAGTGACTTTACTCACTGAGCCGCTCCTTCTTCCTGTAACAATAGTATGGCAGTTTTCCTTTACTTAAGCTAGTAGCATTATATAGATATGAGTATCAATTTACCAAACCTCTTCCTGCACGTTTTAAACACTTTATTAAGTAGCAACAGAGTAAACATGACCAAAATAGACACGGATATGATGCCTTAAAGAAATAATATAAAATCCATGTGGAGCTGTACATGGCAGAAGTGAGGGATTGTTGTCAATCCCTTGTGGCTAAATGAGAATTGTAGACTCCATAAGGTTCTTGCAGTGATGGGGTACATGCAGTAACATTCAGGTGTTCATCTACAGTTGGCCAACTGTGAGAGGGCTGTTGAGGATTATTGGGAATACAGGGATGGGCAGTTTTTGCTTGTGCGAGGTCCTGTTTAACAGTGAGATACTAAAATAGTACTCTTTATGTATAAATGTGGAATACTTGCAGGTGCTGAACGCAAATAAAGATACCCAGAATTTTCCAATCAAAATAGCGGCACTCTAGGGTCACTTACCAGCGATATGCGGTCTATTCGAACCCCAACGTTTCGGTCCAGCGCAGTGTAAACCGTGCAACTGTTTCAGTTTTTAAAGCTGCAGCTTAAGCTGTCATTACATTTGTTTTTACATTTTTTTTATTCGTTCAATATGTGCATCAATACTATCTACACACTGACAAGTGATTAGCAACGTTGCTGCTCGATCCGTTCTCTTGTAATCGATCGCTGAAGATTCGACCCTGGGTTCACTAAATGCATCTTGGGTCCTGTTCTGCTGCACTGATAGCCAAAGTTCTGTGAGGAAGATCATGTGACCAGGCAGGCACTAGATTTTAATTGGTTTACTGCTAGAGGGCAGGGCTCAAAAAGGTGATGCTGTTTCAGAAGGGGAAGGGGGGGACTTTGTAAATGGTTGCTATAGGAACAGAAATGCTTGTTACATTAGAAAACATTAAAATTGTCTTTTAAAATTATTATTTTTTCTTTTTAATGCTACAAGTATTTTCTCATAGTACAGAACTGATTTATTTAAATAAAAAAAGCACACATGAAGGATATTGCTGGAACTGCAGCTTTAAACCCTGTGTCCCTTCCTCGAAAATGACCTCAGGAAAGTGGAATCTACAACAGAATCAATTTATATGCATAATCATAAATATCAAATATTGTTGGATGGCATATTGGGTGTATGTCTGCTCCCATACCGCATGATAGAAATTGCTTGAAGTCCTTCACATCGAGAAGCTTGAACTTCCTAGTGTTTCACTTCTCAACACTGAACAAGAGAAAAGGAAGTGTCTCTATCGCTAATACTGGCTGTTCCCCCTCCGATCTGTTCCACTCAATCAATATACCAAAAAGCATTAATATGTGTCACTATTTCGTTCCACACACCGGATCTATTAGACGGGAACTAGAAGTGTCACTGCATCTTGTGTGTTCCAACTGGAATCTGTTCCCTAAGGCAGGGGGGTGCAAACCTTTTTCCGTGCCCCCCTGCCGGCGGTCCCCTCACCTCCACGCCCCCTCTCTTCCGCTCCGGCATTACTGACTTTTACTCACTGGTTTACTGACTTTACTGACTGGGTGGGTTACTGCCTTTACTGACTGGGTGAATGGGTGGGTGGGTTACTGACACTGGGTGGGTGGAGGGAGACAGTGTGTGGGTGACTTACCTTGAGCGGGTGTGAAGTTGGCGGCCGGGTGGGGGGGCGCGAGACAGGTGGGCTGTGACAGGAGGCGTGAGCAGGGTAAGCTTGGTTGGCGCTTCCACTCCGTCCCAGGTTGGGAGGGGGGGGGAGTGGCCGAGAATGGCGGCAGGAGGCGCGTGCAGAGGGAAGGCTGGAGGCTCCCGTGTCCCGGCCGCCCCAGAGGACAGTCAGCCGCGACCGCCACTGCCGTGCTCCCCCCGCGCCCATGTCCCTGCAGCGCGCGGCCAAGCAGGGTTAAGGGCGCCGCGAGGGGGACGGTAATGGCCAGGGGTAACGGACCGGCCGCCTGAGGGGGAGCCGGCGAGTGAGCTGCGGGTGAGGGGGTTCATTGATGAGGGGGAGCCGGGTGGGGGGCTGGGTTGACGCGGTACCGGAGGGCCGGATGGTGTGAGTAGTGTGCAGGGGTGAGGGTAGGTGTGGTCAAAGAACCACACAGGCCAATGAGGCATGTGGGGGTGGGGCGGGGCCACAGACCAATCAGATTGGCCAGAGGCTGAGTGACAGACCGACGGACCAATCAGCTTGCCCAGATGCACAGCAAACAAATGTTTTCTGTTATATATATATATATATATATATATATATTTAATAGTAATTCGATCTGGTAATTCGTTTTCAATAAAAAGGTAAACAAATGATAGAGAGAGATAGATATATTTGTTTACCTTTTTTATTGAAAACGAGTTACCAGATCGATTCGTTCTCCTGTGATCGATTAGAAAAATCCTGCTTCCCAGGGTTCACTAAATATCTGTCTTTTAGTTTTTAAATCAATCCTTCAGTCGGTGTAACTCAAGAGCTACAATGTATTCTTAAATTAGTAAGGTAACATTATCTATTGTTACAATTTACAGCTCAAGCTGCTGGGAATATTCGAAACAAATTATCACAAACCGTAAAGTGCTACAAAAATCTTGCACTGCAGGGGAAGTGTGCTAATATTGTTATAGAAATCAAGATTCTCTATTAAAACTGATTTAAAATGGATTACTCTTTAATAACCTAATACCGCTGCTAAGTGACCGTGGAGTACTTCTATTTGATTCCTCACACAAGGGAGGAAATCAAACCCCTCCCAAGTTTCCATTTATGCTTACAAACAAAACGTTAAATACTTGCACTGTAGGTGTGTCTTTCTTTATACTAATTGAACCTCGCTTATGTATAGGAGTTTGTCAGTGTTTTATTTACTCCTAGCCCACCCTGTTTGTCAGAGCTAATAAAGATTCTGGAGATGAGGGAGGCTGTTGCTCAAACTCTTGTTGAACACCGTGACCGGAAACAAAAAGGAGTAGACCAGTAAACCTTTAAAATGATTAAAAAATAGGTGTCCGGGAGGACTTCCGGTGACTTCACCAGGGATGGTTGGGTGAACGAGGAGCTCCGTCGACCCTCCTGCACAATTTTATTAAAAAGCACCAAAAAAGCTCAAATCTCGCCCTGATTTCGAGCCCGAATCAGAGCTAAACCCAGATACAATGTCCTCTAAAGGAAAGAAGCCAGTGGTCCCAGGGGTTACGAAGTTTTTCTCTCCTTCCCCGAAAAGACCGGAGGAACATACAGAAAAGCAAGATGGCGGCGGTACACGAGGCCAGCCGACCCCCGCGAGGGCCCAAAACCAGCCGAGGGGAGACAGGGAGGAGAGAGAGCCTCTCACACGTGAATATATGGAGGAGCTATTCATCTCCATGCACACAAAATTACATCTTTCCCTACAAACGGAAATCAAAGAGGCAGTGCGGGACATAAGAGAGGAGATTGCCTCATTAACTAGCCGAACCACTGAGGTGGAGAACAGAGTAGAGGAGGCCCTCAACAGACAAACGGCAGCGGAGGAGGAGATCATCCGCCTGAGGGAGGAGATCGCGGCTTTAAGGGAGAGCCAAGAAGACCAGGAAAACAGAGACAGAAGACAGAACATCAGAATAAGAAATGTCCCTGAAACGATCTCCCCCTCGCAAATCAAGCCTTACCTAACAGATCTGTTTACAATGATATGCAAGGACATCGCCGAACGGGACCTCGAAATTGATAGAGCCCACCGAGCTCTAGGGCCTAGATCAGAAGACCCCAAAAGAAGGCGAGATATCATTGTGAGGCTTCACAGTTACTCCTCAAAAGAGAAAATCATGACTGCCTGCCGTGAACTGGAACCCCTCACCTACCAGGGCGAGCCCATTCAACTGTTCAGCGACATATCAAAACTTACAGTGAACCGGCGCAAAGACCTAAAGCCCCTCACCTCCTTCCTGAGAGAGAAGGATGTAAACTACCGCTGGGGCTTCCCGTTCAAACTGGTAGTGAACAAGGGAGGTCGGTTCTTTACCATGAAACACCCAGAAGATATGTTCCCATTCGCCCAGGCCCTGGGTCTGACCCCCCCTCCCTCATGGATGGACTCCACCCCACACCGCGGACAAGAAGATGATCGAGGCGGCCCAGCAAGAGTGTCTGAAAGAATCGCTGACTTGCATCAGAAGACGCAGAAGGAGAAGTAAGGTAAAGCTGCACTTACCCCCACACCCCCCTGGAGCCGTGACCTGCCGAAACCTGCAACGAGAATGAAGATGGAGCCCTGATGCGACTGCCCCCGAGTACGACCGACGCGAGAATGATCTCTCGGAGCCACTCACGCGAGAGGTTGATACACCGCGGGAACCACGGGACATGGCCGCTCAGGGAGAAGAGATCCCCGTTCAGTTGCCCTGACACGCCGATCGCACAGGATCTCTACGATGCTGCGAACGAGGCGAGGAGAACACAGGGCCGCTACCCAGAGCGGGGTAACGTTTCGGTGCTGGCACGGATGATCCCGCGATGGTGACCGGTCTGTGGGGACTTTCGGGGGGGGGGGGGGGGGGGGGAAGAGCTAAATGTTTATCATGCTGTCCGAGGACAAGAAGTGGCCTTGCCTTCCCCCTCCCAACCCACCCGCGGTCCCCCGCGCCCCCCCTCGACCGCTAGATAAGACTGCCCCCCCCCAGGGAAGACAATCGCAAGCGATACAGGGGATCAAAAGTGCCCCATATCCCCCCCCTTCTCCCCCTCCTTTCTCCCCTCCCCCCCTCCTTTCTCCCCTCCCCCCTCCTTCCCCCCAGCCCCCCTTTCTTCCCTCCCCCCCTTCCTACCCCACCTTCCACCCCCTCCCCCCCTCATCCCACCTCCAACCCCCTCTCCCCCCCCCTCATCCCACCTCCAACCCCCCCCCCCCCTCCCTGCCTGTTCCCCCCCCCCCTACCCCCCTCCCCTGACCCACCCCCCCTAGGAACACCCACCCTAAAGGGGCTCAAGCCAACTGATCCTCCGGGCCCCTGACTCATAACAGTAGCCCAGGTCAACAACTCAAGGTGCAATAGATAAAGCAACTCTAGGGTCCATGACTCCCCGTGCCCCCCGAAAGGTGATAGATCCGGTTACACCCTCCAAGGACCGTAAGCTCGACAGCTGGTCAGTAGACGACCGGTCTTCAGTTACACTAGGCACTTAGAAGCCTAGTCTTTTTCTTTCTCTTCCCCAAACCCCCTGCTGAGACTATCCCAGCAGGGACCCTTCCCTCTCGACCCCTCCCCCTTCCTTGCCCTACCCCACCCTCTCCTTTTGCCCCAGGTGAGCAGCCCCAACTTTGTCACCCGCGCCCTAAGGGTAGACCAGGCCAATACCCCGAAAGGAGAAAATTAGAGAATAAAGCAAAACCTCGCGGTTGGAAAAGGCGAAGTCCCAGAAAACTCTACTAACAAAAAATTATCATGGCTACTCAGTCAGTAATCAAACTGGTCTCTCTTAATGTAAAAGGCCTGCAAAACAATAGAAAGAGACATTTGGCTCTTCAGGAAATGAAGAGCTCAGGAGGGGATATAATCTTCTTGCAGGAGACGCACTTCACATCCCAGGACCAGCCTAAAACATTTCAAAACGCATTCCCCTGGGGTTTTTTTTTCTCATTTAGCAGTAAAAAAAGAGGGGTTGCGATATTAATCCGCCAAGGAACCCCATTTAATCTAATAAAAACAGTAACAGATCCAGAGGGTAGGTTTCTCGTGGTGTACGGGACACTCTGGTACAGCTATAGCCCTAATCAACATATACGCCCCGAACGAAAACCAGACAATGTTCCTGAACAAAATCCTGGAAGAAATAGACCCAGAATACTTACCCTCTATGATAGTGGGAGGCGATCTAAACATGACACTCAATCCGACCGAGGACAAATCCTTGGACCCGGGTCGCTCGCACACACCCCAAACACTCTGAACAAAGGGAAAAAATTTAGAGAAATCCTCAAGGACTTCTCACTGGTAGACATATGGAGAACCCAACACCAGGGACAGAGAGACTATACATTCTTCTCGACACCTCACCGGTCCTACTCACGCATTGATTACTTCCTAGGAACCAAAAATGTTCTAGAGGCGTCCACAGACTCAGATATAGGCCCAACAACGTGGTCTGACCACGCGCCCATTACCTTAACCCTATCGGTCCCATTTGTGAAGTCCTTCTCCTATAATTGGAGACTAAATGACTCATTACTAAACTGCCCCGAAGTGGAGTCAAAAATTAAAAAAGCCCTCAAGGAATACTTCACAAATAACTGTGGATCAGTCTCATCGCCTGCAATCCTATGGGAAGCCCATAAAGCGACGATCAGGGGAAATTTTATCTCAATCGCCGCCCATAGGAAAAAAATTAATGCTAAGACAGTAAAAGACCTGACGGAGAAAATAACCAAATTAGAAATAGAACACAAAACAAATCCATCCAAAAGACTCTACAAGGTACTATCCGCCACCAGAAACGAGCTAAAAAGCATCCAACTAGAAAAAGTTGAAAAGGCTCTTAAATGGACTAAACAAAGATTCTATGATAAGGGCAATAAAGCAGATAGACTCTTGGCCTCTAAATTAAGAGGTATACAAAAGAGATCCCAAATCACATCAGTCAGGAGTGAGTCCGGTGAGATGTTATATATCGAGAAGAAAATAGCGGAGCAATTCACCAAATACTACACCAAACTTTATAATTTGAAAACCCAGAGGGGAACCTCGGAGACTATGAGATCAGAGGCAATTTCGCTCTACCTCAGCGACTGCGAGCTTCCCACATTAACAGAGGAGGAAAATTCCTCCCTCAATGCCAAAATAACTAAAGAAGAATTGATTTCCGCAGTAAAGTCCTCTAAGGTGTCAAAAACACCAGGCCCAGATGGCTTCTCCAATGCATACTATAAGAAGTTCATCCCAATACTGAATAGGCATTTACTAAACCTATTCAACTAATTTCTGGAAGGGAATCCAATCCCCCCATCTATGTCATCGGCAAACCTTGCCATTATCCATAAAGAAGGGAAGGACCCGGCGCAATGCGGGAGTTACAGACCCATATCGCTCCTAAACAATGATCTTAAACTATACAGTAAGATCTTGGCCAATAGATTGAACCCTATACTGCCCAGACTAATTGACACCGATCAAGTGGGTTTTGTCTTGGGGCGTCAGGCATCAGACAACACCCGGAAAATTTTCAATATTATTGAACATGTCCACCTCACAAACTCCAGGGCAATGCTCTTGAGCCTAGACGCAGAGAAGGCATTCGACAGAATAGATTGGCTATTCCTAACCAAAACACTAGAGAAATTTGGTTTCAGAAATACATTTCTAGAGGGAGTCCAAGCCCTATACCAAAACCCGTCGGCAATAGTCAGGCTCCCGGGAGGAAACTCCGAGAGATTTCAAATAAAAAATGGCACCAGACGTGGATGCCCCTTGTCCCCCCTCCTTTTTGCTCTCACCATAGAACCACTGGCGGCTAAAATACGAAATAATATTAATATCAAAGGCGTAGCAATTGGAAACACAGACTACAAAATCTCCCTATTTGCCGATGATATTATTCTGACGTTAACCCAACCACAAACTTCCCTCCCCAACCTCCAAAGAGAGCTAGAAGACTTTGGCAGTATCTCAGGATACAAGATTAATAGTGAAAAATCTGAGTCTCTTAATCTCAGTCTCACAGAGCCAGAAGTGAAACTACTTAAAATAAATTTTGCATATAAGTGGAGCCCTTCATACATCAAATACCTGGGAGTGAATGTATCGAAGGACTACCAATCACTATATTGGCACAACTACCCAGCTCTCTTTGACAAAATCAAAAAGGATTTGAGCAAATGGGAAGACTACCAGATATCATGGATCGGTAGAATGATATCCGTTAAAATGAATATTCTTCCTAGACTGTTATACTATTTTCAGACTCTACCGATCCATGTCCCCGGCTCAGAAATTAAAAATATCCAAAACAGGATATTCCATTTTATCTGGCAAGGAAAAAGACCTAGAGTAGCCCGATCAGTGCTATTGTCACCACGAGGGAGAGGGGGCATGGGAGTTCCTGACATCAACAAATATTACCAGGCCGCTCAACTAAAACAAGCAGCATTGTGGAATTCGGAGCCAAATTTGCGGTGCTGGCTTAAAATAGAAACACACTATTCTGAGGTGCCTTCTCTGCCGGCCTGCCTTTGGAATATGAACAGAGAGGATATGCCCCCACAAAAATTCAAATTAAGAACAACTAGACATACCTGGGGGGTCTGGCTGAAGACTAAGCTCAAGTACAAACTCTCGACTCCTGGCACACAACTAACGCCATTCACTGACAACCCCACTTTCCCACCGGGCTGTAGATCGAGACATTACGACCAATTAAAGAAGAAAGGGATCAAAATAGTGTCTGATGTCCTATCCCTAGGGAGCCTCCTAAGTTTTCAGGATCTGCGCGCCAGACATAAGACCCAGGAGCTGGATGTATTTAAATACCTCCAAATCAGACACTTTGTCCAAAAACTGTCCCCGAACCCAGAGTTCCCATCGCATACCCAATTTGAGAGCCTATGTAAACCAGACTCAGACCAGAGGGGACTCATATCAAAAATCTACTCGATGCTAGGGCCCAAGGAAACCCCAACGGAGCATGACTATATGCTGAAGTGGGCTGCTGACTTAAACACGCCCATTGAGAAGGAAGACTGGAAAGAAATATGGGAGGCAGCCTCCGCAACATCCATAAGCACAACCATAAAAGAGAACATCTATAAGATACTCTTCAACTGGTACCTCACTCCGGTGAGACTACACAAAATCTACCCACTGGCATCAGATCTTTGTTGGAGAGGCTGTGGTCAAAAGGGGAACATGGCACACATTTGGTGGCTGTGTCCAGAAATTAAGAAATACTGGACTATGGTCCAAAATTTAATAAAAGAGGTTACAACCCCCGAGCTCCCTATTGAACCACTGACCTACCTGCTGGGAAGACCGATCGAGGAAATCGGCCGACCAGTAAGGAAATTAGTCTCCTTTATTCTTACAGCGGCTAGATGTGAAGTTGCGGCCTCGTGGAAGAAGGTTTGCCCCCCCTCTAAGGGAATGATTAAAAAAAGAATTAACGAGGTGATGCAGATGGAGAAGCTCACAGCCTTTCTAAAACAGAGATCTAACCCATTTTATGAGATTTGGGAACCTTGGTTGACGCTACAGGACAATACCATCCTCCAACACGCTAACATCCCAAACTAATGACAGACAACTGTCACGGGAAAAGTCAAAAATAACAAGCTGAGGGCCGATCGCCTGGGGGCAAAAGCCCACCAACCTCTCACCCCTCCCCCCCCTCTTTCCCTCTTCTCTTCTTTTACTAGCTATAGTCTCCCCCTCCTCGGGAGACCCCATTTTCTGGGCATTTCAATATGCCCACCTTCCAGAAAAGTTATAAAATGTTGTATTGCATTGGGATGTAAAATAACCACATGTATGTCTGTGTTCATGTAACTACCCAATAAAAAAAATGTGAAAAAAAAAAAAAAAAAAATAGGTGTCCGGTTTTGACATCAGACGTAAGTAACACTTTGTGCACAACTGGCAGTGGCCTGTTCAAAGTGGTCCTGGGAGGGATTGTTTTGTGTCTGATCCTTTTTGTCTTGGTAGCCGCTGCATCTTTAAAGACAATGTCCCTATTAGGGGGTTCAACATTATTTATTTTTTTTAAGTAGAATTGGCCTTTACTTTTTTTTATTTTTTCTTGTTCCTTGTAATCACATTCACTGTCGCAATGTCCAGCATTTGTTTTTTAATTCCAAAGAAATATTGATGCAAATTAACTGATGAGGTTCTTTAACCTCTTTGCTTTGCCATGTGTTGTAGGCTTCTTTTGGCAGCAAAAGAGATTTCTATTATGCCCTGTTTGAATTTTTTTTCTAGATCATAGCTAATGGCGAAGACCTTGTCACTGCTTCTTTGGGCTCACTGTAGCATTCTCTTTTACTAATGTGTAGTCCCCATACATGTAACTAGTAGTGTATATCCATGGTTGTTGCTGTACCACTGGAGTTTGGCTTTTTTTGCCTACATTTTTTTATCTATTTTCTGAAAATAAATCACTTAAAATGGCAGTGATGCTGCATTACTGAATACTTTTACTTTACTGCAAACTCCATACGCAGTGTGACTGGGATTGTGGGAACTTCATTTTGATTGTTTTCAGCATGGGAGGTGTGAAGCTATAGGTAATTGTGAATATATGGCTCAAAAAATACTCTTCTTGACCGAATGGGAAATTGCGAGGGGATGGGGCAGGTAGCAAAAACGGTGAGAATTGTACTTGTTTTAACATGTTTATAATGACGACCACCAAGCGTATGACTTGGTTACTCACCACGGTACCCCACAATACCTGGTGGCATGGATTGCGGTGATTGAGTTATACCTGTAGTGCATTTTTGCACTTTTTTAAAACAGTCCCCCAAATAGGCTCTTGGGACTTTAAGTTTAATTAGAAAAACATCCTTTTCCCACAGTCCTGACCTCGGACACTGGTAAGAGTGCTTTCATTGGGGGAGGTAGTTGTGTCAGGCCAGTCAATTATACTAATGTATTAATTGTGGTGGAAAAGGCATTTTCTAGACTGGTAAATGTCTGTATATAGATCTACAGTATGTATTTATAGATTGTATGTGTACTTATAATTGTAACGTAAATGTAGACACATCGGTGTCTGTAATTGCGTGAATATACATTTTTGTGTATGTATATTTGAGACCATGTTGCAGTTCTTAATGCACAATATAGAAATACATACTTGCATTTGTCTTTCTATTTGTGTAATTGCGTGAATATACATACTGTAGATGTATGAAAATGCAAGTCAATAATTGGTATTTTGTGGTGGTTTAGATTTTTGATATTGGATTATTTTGCTGCTTTACATTTTAATGCCAGGAATTCTTGGAACTATTGATTTTTTTAAAAAATTTTTTGTGGTTTGTGACCATTTTGTAGGTGTAACACAATATTGTGACAACGTTTTATTCGTGGCAATGGTTTAGTCTTCCTCCAGAAGTCTTTAAATATGGGCCCAGATAGCCCTGGAATGGAAATTACATGTTTGTTACATCTTCATAATTGAAGTCCCTGAACTCAAATATAAAATTGCAGTGTCTTTTGATTGCACATGCTTTAATGTATCCTTAATCTGGTGCCTCTAGGTTTTGCATGGTGTATTCTGAAGTTCCAAATTTCAGCGAGCCAAATCTGGACTTTGCCAGTCAGCCTTCTAAGCTAAACCAAGCCAAAACTGTAAGTAGTACAACTTTGTCATAACATTGACATTTTCTTATATTGTAATAACACTGCAGAGCTGTACATATAACATTGCATGCACAATAAGCCTCTGCTTGAAAGAGCTTACAATCCATTTTTGTTGCCTGAGGTATAGATGCATTGTGATTAAAGCAAGGTCATAGCGAGTTGACCCTGCTAGGCTACTCCTATAGCTAATATTGTTTTAATGTGGAAAAATATTAACATCTTTGTTGGCAGAAGTCTGGAGTGCATTGACTGTCAAAGGGGTTAAAGAAGCTATTCTCACTGTGTGAGATTTTCGTTGATGCCTGAACTGGTGCTCCCCAAAGCAGGTGTGGCACTTGTGTTAATTAAAAATGGCTGTAGCTGCTATATGGACCAATCCGTAATGGTAATTTGAAGGGAATTGGCGTTCCAGCAGAAACTTGCTAGTCAGCCATATTGGATAAAAGCCATCCTCACAAATGTATAGCATTTCTCTACAAGCAGGTGGTATCCTGGTTTAAGAGCATAGTTGTCCTATCACAAAATTGTCACTAATCATGAATCCCTCACCTTTGCTCAAACAATGAGGTTAGAGTAGAAAGTTGTGGTTTTTCATGGTTCTCAGGAGAAAAAACCCTCAAACCTTTCAATGCAATTGGGGTCACCAAAGGGCTAATGCAACCAAATTATTAAGCTTCCAGCTAAATACTGTATCGTCAAACAGTTAGGGAAACGTGGTGTTTCCGATTTATAGTCTCCGCATATTAAACTAAATCCACTTGATGCTTGGCAAATCACTTGCGAATTCTGATTCAGCAGCGTATTTTTTTTTTTTTTTTACAATCTCAAAAGGTCAAAAGATGCAAGATTCACGGCCTCATGTGAAGGTTTTACACACACTTGTATACATTACAGTAGCCAAACAACATCTTATAGTGATGTCCATTCTAACACTGGAATACCCAAGTTAATTGTGCTGTGCTGGAAGAACGGCCAGTACAATTTACAAACTGCCTTCTCCTCACTGCTGCCCTCTAAAACAGCAGGCAGCGTATTGACAGGTTTACGCTCTTCTAGCAGTGACTGTACATGCATCGGGGCCTTCTAGTGCAATAAAGAACATCACAAATTGGATTAATTTACCCGGACTTGAGAAGAAAGTGTTTATTGGCACGGGTTTGGTAAATTTATCCACTACACATAATATAAATTCTATGCTTTTATACTGCTACGGTTGGTATTGGTAAACAATAGGAACATGTATTTCCTTTTTTTAAATCCCTTTTTCATTTAATGCTGCATGAGCATTAAATATATTCTAACATGTTTCTTAAAGCTTTTTATTCATAATGTGTAATTTCTTGGTTCAAAGGGGCGATTCTTTAGTTACATTTCAGGCAAAACAATAAATGATAACATTGTAAACCCTGGTTCAGGGACTGCCCTTATGTTCTTGTATGTAATGCACTTGTATAACATAATATACTTGTATTTGTACATCTTTTAAGCGTTGCATACATTGTTGACACTGCATAAGTAGAGTAGTTTTGTTTAGAGATAAACTTGTTTAAAAACATGTTGTTTAATCAGTTGTGATGAAAATCCTAACCAAGCTTATCCAAAACCTGATGTATTCTATTTCTACCTTGTGATGTTATTTAGCTTTAGAAATTTTAAACCTAAAATTGTGTGCTAATAAAATGAAGACAAAAGGTGTGAGCGCAAAATACTGTATATTATAAAAACTGAGAAAAATATTGAGATAAACAATAATGTGCTGCAACTGCGGTGGATTCGGTCCAAAATCCACTAATGGAATAGCCGTAGAAGGGTCAAATGCGCACCCATCTCGGTATATAGAAAATAAACAGAAAAACACCAAAAATAGTGCAATACTTAATAATTATGACATTTTTGGAATAGGAAATGGTAGTAGTTTCACTCACATTTTATGTGAGCGATATACACATTTGGGTTGTTATGAAGTAACCAACTCAGCAACAGGTTTTTTTTTTTTTTCCCTCCTGGAAACACGGGATACTCGATGGGACTGGTTACTCCCAGGAAAGACAAGGAGAGGACAACCAGGATAATGTAGACCATCTTTATAACAAGTGGTAATAAAAACAAACACTTACAGGCAAGTAAGCCAAAATCAGCAATGGGACCCCCCTGGGTCATGTGGTAGAAAAGTCCAGGAAAGAAACCCTTTTCTTATGCAGCAACCCTCGTGGTGGCATTCCACATTCAGTCACTGTATTGTAGGGGGCTTCTTTTAGCATCACAGGTATTCCACAATACCACTGCTTCAGTAGCTCCACCGTACCTGTGAGTTTAACCCTACGCGTTTCGTCGTTGACACTTCTTCAATGGGTGTAGTGTCCTCTCCAGTCCTCTCTTTAAATAAATGAATTTCGTGACGTTTTACAGTTCTGTGACGTCCCTTCCGGTTTGCTTTTCACACGGAGTGTTCCTTTCACCAGTTTGTGACGTCACCTAAGCCCTCCCATAGCCTCCCCACACTTGACACAAAACATTGTGGGAGA